>NC_090289.1:47527500-47827500 GCF_037392515.1 Haliotis asinina
TACTGAACAGCATGATACTGATGCTGTCTGTCTCTGGGCTAGTAATTCTTTGAATCGACACATGCTTGAATCCAAAATCGAGGGTCTACCGCCCTCGATTTCCAATTGCTCTCCTAACTGCTTTGAAAACTGACAAACACGTAAAAGAAAGTCCTGCGAATTCTTTCTGATTTACAAGATTTTTCTATGCCCTATATAATTAGCGGTTGCTTTGTTTCTTTAGTAATAAGAGTTACCCCCCTTACCATTTTTCTCATGTCGACGTTTCATTGGTCGGAATATGTTTTAGAAGGTCAAGGGCGGGTATTTGCGAAAGGAAGGACCTCAGGGATTGCTCATGGAGTTATCGCAAGTTTACTGAAATGAGTGGCTTAGCGATGTAGAGGATGCATACTTATGTTGAGAGAGATAACAAACCACCGACTAAACTACAGTTAAATTTAGCGGCTCGCATTTCCTGAAGGTTTTTGTATTTTCCTTTCAGCATCTATTTTGGTCACCAGCCTGTTGTAGTCGTGTCGGACCTTGATATGCTGAAACAGATTGAAGTGAAAGACTTCAACAAGTTCCAGAACAGATGGGTAAACGTCTTTGCTTCTTTGCAACGAGTTGACAAAGAATATATTTTACATCTGCTCACCCTCGATATTCTCATGCACGTCACTCTGTTGAGTTAGGATACTGCTATTGGCAAGAACATATTTATCAATGAATATAAGATTCCTCATTTTATACAAATTATTGATCTATTACACTATTACCAACTGAGGAGGCGAATGCATTATCATATAATCAGGTTGGCACAGGTACCTCTTCAGCAATTATAAACAAAGGCATATTTAGATCACGGGGCTTACTTTGTCGTGATATATTTAGAGATAATTATGTTTCAAGGACAACACCCCTACTTAACTTGTTGTATTCTGTTCGATTTTGGTTTTGTCATGACCTGTCACGTGGCATTGTGTGGGGAGTGATAACCTTCCGTCGCGTGACCCAGCATTGTTTACTGACTCAGGCGCCTATACATAGTTACTACAGACCGCAGTGAATGTTGTAAAGGAAATGTGCAGTCGCAGCTCACAGAGCATGTCGGTGACGGAATGCTTGGGGAATGACGCACTGTTTGTGCTGTTGTTGTTGTAGTTGTTGAGTCCAAACAGCTGGACCCATGTCGATGTGAGGGCGGCTGGGGAAAGGGATGTGGACCTCAGTAGTACTCACAAGACAATTTATACCAACTTCTCAAACCGCAATCATTTACACATGCTGAGGCCCAATTCCATGTATAATTCCTATTATAAATAGCGATGGTTTTATTATGTATTGTGCTACTGTTCGTTCCACTGAATGAATTATTCAACAGCGGCTACATGAAAACAGTCACACCATTACATGGTTAGCATATGAAATCACTTGAGACAACATGCGAGCTCTGTATATCTGTTAACGCTAAATATAAGTAAACTTTATATTCATTAATGTACAGTAAGTACGCCCAACCATGGATGACTTGTATGGTTGGCCTAGGGGTCAAATCCAGCGTAGAGGCTAAACCTTTCGCAAATATAATCAGTAATTACATAGCCTCACTTTCAATATTGATGGTCACATGGCCCAACCTATGCTCAAGATCTTCATACAAATTGGAATCGCTGTGCTATCCACATGGTGATTTGGCTGTCTCCAATCTTCTCTCTACGTACAGCAACACAAATTTTCGTAAAACTCATCCACAGAGTCATGTCAACGTTAATATGCCAGTGACTCGTCAGCGACTAAAGACAGAATTTAATGTAGCTTTAATAAATAAATCCCTATCGATGCGAGTGTTGGAATTGTGTTCTTGCATCTACAAAATCATTTTTACCTGTTTTCTCTGACCAGTCAGATTGATATAGAGAGATATAAACACGTTACTGAGAGCAACAAACATGCATATGTCCGATCAGTCAGATTGAAATGCAGTGATATAAACACGTTGTTGAGAGTAATAAACATCCACATCTCTGCAGTGATATAAACACGGTGTTGAGAACAATAAACATGCATATCTCCGATCAGTGAGATTGAAATGCAGTGATATAAACACGTTGTTGAGAGTAATAAACATGCATATCTCTGCAGTGATATAAACACGGTGTTGAGAACAATGTACATGCATATCTCCGATCAGTGAGATTGAAATGCAGTGACATAAACATGTCACTGAAATGGAATCTTAGAACAACATGTTAAAACCCAGTTTTCTGCCCATACAGGACATTGACTTGTACCCCAATCCAATCAGCAAGGGCATCTTCTTTGAGAAAGGGGCTAATTGGAAGCGGATCCGACGCACCATCAGCTCAACGTTCAGTGCCAGCAAACTTAGACTGGTAAGAAACATTGCCCGGTGAATAAATAACATAGTACTCATGTAATACACGATCTCCTTATAAGGATGGAATTTCTTCAGTTGTTCAAAGTACCAAAGCGAGAAACATCAGTTATCCAGTATGCCTAATATCTCTATGATATTAGTATTGTTACCCTGGACTAAGATCTTTGTTCAGGAGTTGACGTCATCGACGACGTCACCATCTCCATCGGCGTCACTGTCTCCGTTATCACTATTGTCGATATGTTGAATTTGAGCAGAGTGTTACTTTTAGCGTTGCAGATACCACTTGATATTGCTAGCATATCGAATTAACTTACTTATAGGCAGTGACCAGTTGTCTCCCCTAGTTTGGGGTTCGAAATTCTTTTTCCTTTGTCAGGAAAGAGGGATTTGGGCTGTGTTTGTACATTAAATATATCACTGTAATACACCAACTCACTCAATCCCATTATACGTGTCTGTCTCCAGATGTGCCATCAAATTAATGCGTGCGCAGAGAAGCTATCTCAGAAACTGGAAGCGGTCGCTTCTGGGGAACAGCAAGTCGAGATCAAGGAGTAAGTATTTGATTAAGTTGATTTTAAACAAGGCATGAACAGATTCTAAACAATGCACGAAGTGATTCTAAACAAGGCATGAACTGAGTCTAAACAAGAATTGTACTAATTCTAAGCAAGAAATGTACTGTCAAGGCTTTGCTTGAGTAGAGGACCAGCTGTTAAAAGAGGGCGCGAAATGCGAATCTATCTTCCTTTTCAAATGAGCCAGGTTAGACGGTCATATGACGTCATTGCCAACACGTTTTCTTCTCCTTGCTTCAAGCCAGTGACAGTTCACTGCAATCTCCTTATTACAAAATACGCCCGGACCCCTTGGCGAATTTAACCAATGAATCACGGACCTTTGCATGGAGGTCCTGATATGGATCCTACTGAATACGTGCCAGTTATGACAGTTACGGATCCCGGTGATATAAATCCTTGTATTTGTTTGTAAATGCGAATCATGACGAGGCATGTAACACTTCCCCGTCATAGCGAAGAGATATCCGTGTATTACATCTTAACCCATAAAACTACAGGTTCCCTTCGGTCTCGTTGGTACCTAGATCTCAAGTAATTTTCTTCATTTATGCTCTTTTGCAGTTACCTTAACAGTTTTGCCATGGATGTCATCCTTATGACAGCTTTCGGGAAGAATTTAGACTCCCAGGAAAATGCGAGCGACCCCTTCGTCAGGAACGCCTGCAACATTTTCAAGGATAGCATCTATACTCAGCCATTCGTCTTCCTCGCCAGTGAGTCCCACCAGAGTGATCTCCCCTCTTGAACTTAAATGAAATATGAACAGCTGAACATTGGCTACACATTAACCAGTATGAATACGAATGTAATTTAAATATATATATTTTGTTTCGTATGTATATAGTGATCACGTAAACAAAATAGTATATATTCCTGAGAGTTTTTTTTTCTGTTTGAGGTTTCGGGGTGGTTTCTTTTTGGTTTTTTTGGCGGGGGCGGGTGGGGGGGGGGGGGGGGGGGGAGCGAAGAGCGGGGCCGGGGGTTGACCTAGTGATCACCTAGTGGTTCACTCTTCCCGCCAAAGACCCGGGTTCGATTCTACACATGGGTACAATGCATAAAACCCATTTTCTGGTGTTTTCGTTGTGATCGTGCTGTAATATCGGCGTAAAACTAAGCTCACTCACTGTAAAAAAAGCCCCAAGGTAACAATCTTACTGATTTGTTTGCAGCTTTGTTTCCTAGCATGGAGAAGCTGGGTAAGAAGCTCGAGATGTGTGCATGGCCTAAGGATGCTGTCAACTTCATCATCAAAGCTGTCAGAGAGATAGTCAAGGAAAGACGTCAAGAACACGAATCCAAGGTAACTCCTTCATACACCAGCAATATTCCAGTACCATCGCGGCGAGTTCCATAAGAGTGAGTTAGTGAGTGAGTGAGTGAATTGTGTTTTACTCCGCCTGTAGCAATATTCCAACGGCGGGGGCCACCAGATGTTGCAGGAATATTGCTAAAACCCGGCGTAAAACCACACTCACTCACTGACTGTGGAAGACAAATGACGCATGGAAATTCATGAAACTCACGGAGCACGGGTCCTCATCGGCTATCATTCCGGTATGTCTGTAGGGCGCAGGTCACTCAATGGACAGACAACAGACCCTAGGTTCATTGATTGACGTTCGATACTACTGCTTCGAATTCCATTGACACAGTCAGCAAATGCGATTAGATGTTACATATGTGTAGACGTTGTGGCGAAGAACAAAAAGTTCAGAACAAACCATTAGCGAACGATTATGTATGGATACGTTTCTTCATTCCCTTCACTTATGGTCAGGTGCTTATAGTGAATAGTTATAGTCCCTGTGTCTCTCATGAGTATTGTCAATGTATCTCTTCAGAGCCAAGACTTCCTGCAACTGATGTTGGACGCTGAGATACCAGACGATGTTGACGGGGACCATCATGATGCCAACGGCAACATTGACAAAAACCAAAAACGTCAGTACAATTCAGTTAACCCTTTTCACACAACTCCTAACATGAGTTCACTTGGGAGGTAGTCAAGGTCATCTTCAATCATGCACACATGTACTTAGGGATACAGGGTATGTGTAAGAAAACAGGAAAATATCGGGGGTTTGGGTCATTGATTTTGTACTTGACATGCAGGCGGTTGTCTATTTTGTATATACGTTTTAGGGGGTCATTAAGATTGTGAATGCTGCTCCATAAAAAAGAGTATTAAAGGTATTAAAAAAATAATATATATTAAACTAAATATGTAAAGGGTAAACTGACTGACTGGTTTTAGCCGCTTTCAGTAATACTCCAGCAACACCAAGGCGGCGGACACCACTAAAGTGCACACACGTCAGTTCGCCTTCCACTGCCACTGCAGTCTTCAACATTCCAGTTTTATCCAATCTTATAAATATCTAGACACGTGGTTGGTCATTAAGAATATTAAATTGCCCTAAACTGCTTGATGATGTTTACCACTGAATAAAGATTCGTGGCGTTTTGTCTGTGAAATTAACATCATTTCACGACATCCCAACACCGGATCTGACTGTATTTTGTCTCGTGCAGGTCTTACGGAGGACGAGATTATCGGACAAGCGTTCCTGTTTCTGATTGCGGGGTACGAGACGACAGCCTCGGCATTGCAATACGTCACGTACGCACTTGCGACGAACCCAGAGATTCAAGACAGAGTCTACGAGGAGATTGACACAGTTCTAGGAGACGTACGTGTAATTTGCTTGAAAAAATGCTTAAATAATAAATATGATTATTATTTACAAAGATTTCGCCATTTTCACCAACACCTTGGTTGTATTTTTCGGAGATATGTTTAGCATTGGTATTCGCAGGAGCGGCATCAACACATTTCTCACTAATGACGCTATACTCGTGAACAAGTTCACTGGAACGAACCGAAAACTCGAAGCATAATTAGGAATATACCTCTAAACATAATAACAGTTGCATGGCGAAGGAATGTGATGCATGCGTAAATATATATAAGAAGTGGCCTGTTTCCTCAAATACGAGGTACAACCACATTCCACTGGGCGATATCGATGTCATACAGTGTTATAAGTGTGCTATTATTATTAATATGAATCCTTGCATACTATACTTCCTATCAATACATGAGGAATAGTTTACGTCATTCCTTGTGACCAAGGGTCGCCATAGTAACCACGGATGTACGAGACCACGAACTGAGACTACAATATTCACTAGTTACTTGTTTACATAGCCATATCCTTCAGACTCAACTGCTCTAAAGTCGTCAAAAAACATGACCGCGCGTATGTTTACGAATCTGAAACTTAACTGCTGCATTTGCTATCAAAATATCCTACTCAGACACGTAAGGAGAGTTGCGATATCTTTATAAATTGCTTTGTTTATGTATTTGTTTTATGTCTTTTAAAGGAGGAGCCCAGCTATCAGAATATCATTCAGATGCGGTACATGGAACAGGTGTTCAACGAATCCCTTAGGATGTTTCCTATCGTCCCCATGTAAGTGGCATTCCTTCACAACTATACTGCCTTGCTGGAGTATCGCCTCTGTTGGCCCGCATGTGAATCGATGTACGCACTTGTTGGTTGGCTGGCTGGCTTGTTGTTTAACGCCGCAATAGAAAGGCTCCAAGTCTTGACCAGACAATGCAGTGATCAACAGCATGAGTATCGATTTAAGCACTTGGTTGACTGGTTGCTTGGCTTGCATGTTGCTTAACACCGCACGCAACAATTTTCCACCTATATGACAGCGATCTGCAAATAGTAGATCAAACCATGAACATGGATCTATGTGCAAGCATGGGTTACTGAAGGCCATTTCTTACCGGGAGCTTCACGGGTCCTAATCACCTGAATGGGTGTATTAGCCTGCATAATTGTTTGCTTGTACACGCCCTAATGTGTGGTGCTTGTAATAGCCTGAATAAACGGTGTTTGTATTAGCCCGAACGAGTGGTACTTGTGTTAGTTTGAGTGAGTGGTGCTTGTGCTGGTCCGAATTAACTTAATACGAACGGGCGCTAAAGTCATTAAAGTTTTGGCATTCATCCAATGTTGTGTAGATACTATGCCCTGCTGCAAAGTTGCCTTAGTCTCGACTATGATTGTATTATTTCACGAAGTTCTAAGTAGTTGAAAATGAAACATACAAGTTTATGGATGGCAAGTTCTTGTTTATTGCATAGAGCGGAGCTTGGATGCAGAGTTTACACCAAGCTAAAAGTGATCACAAGCTAAAAGTAATCACAAGCTAAAAGTGATCACAACCAAATAATGAGAACTATATACTCATAGTATGTTTCAACATTAGCAACAAAATGTAATTGAATAACAGCTGGTACAGAATTGAGAGCGGCCAGTTGAGGACAAATAAGGGTTAGAGTCCGAGAAAATAAGTTTATGCTTGATGTGTGGATTTAGGAATTTTTCAAATGTGTCTCTCCCTAAGAAAAGCCTAAGAACAACAAATAGGACTGGTGATGAAGCCAATAAACAAGGGGGATTCAGTTGTGCCATCAAACTGATAGGGTGCTTTGATGTAAGGGTTCTATGAAATCTGCAATGTGTAACAGAGACAGGTGCCACAATTTACCGCTTTCCCTTAAACTTTAGGGTGCGGCCTTGGTGTTCAGTCAGCGTCCAAGTTTAACACTCACACATTGTGTTCAGGGGTGTTGAGAGCACATCATGTGCATGCAGTAAGCGCTAGGTTTCATTTCGTTTTCTATCTTGTTTCTAGAACGACCCGAGAGGCAATGGAAACAACGACTATCAATGGGTACCAGATTGACAAAGGAACAGCCGTGGCTGTTTCAATCTACACCCTGCACCATGACCCCATAAACTTTCCTAACCCGGAAGTATTCGACCCTGAGAGGTAACGTATAATAAATATAGTCAAGTATTAAACATCAGTTTGAAAGAAAAAAACATTACAAATTGATACCAATATTTATGAAAGAATAGTTAGTAACAATTCCTAAAACACTTAGAAAGCCTTCGATTTGTAAGCACTAATATAAGTTATCATTGTTCAATTCTTTGTCTACAGGTTTTCGCCAGAAAATAAGAGAAACATTAACCCAGTAGCTTTCCATCCGTTTGGCTTCGGTCCTCGGATATGTATTGGTATGAGGTTAGCGCTGATGGAGGCAAAGTGCGCCATGGTCCATATGCTGAGGAAGGTCAAGCTCGTCCAGTCTGAGGACACACAGGTGAGTGACCACACTGGTCAAATTACCGTTTAGTTCTTGTTGCAGACCAGTGGAGATCTGGGTTAGAATAGATGTTCAGTAAACCATGCTTTTCGTGAGAGGCAACTGACGGGATAGGGAGGTTAGGCTATGTTGACACATGACGTATTATCTGGATTGAGTTGATTAATGCACATGCCGTTGATCACTGGATAGTCTGATCTAGACTCTATTATTACAGCCGTAACATTGCTGAGTGTGGTGTAAAACTAAACTCACTTCTCGTTGGAACGCTGTAGTGTTATCACGACTGTCTGTGATAAATGGGTAATCCAGTGATTGACATGATGAGCAGCACATTAGATTTCAAAGGTGAATCACCTGTAGTTGGAGTTATGATGATTTAAATGATGCATGCATCGGTCTATGTTCTATATCTATGTAACATGTGGACCTTCATTTCAAATGAGCGTGACATCACTCACTGATCGTCTCTTGTTATACACTTGGTCAGTGTACATCATTTAATTAACCTTGTGTTTCAGGTGCCGCTCAAGTTCGACAACAATAGGGTAATGAAGCCTTCACGCCCAATTCGTCTTAGAATTGAACCAAGGACCAAAGCATAGAAAATTTCAATAAAATTCCACTGTTGACTCACTCAGTATGTGCAATTTAGATATCCATTGTCACATAACAACCAAATGTGCATATCAGTGTGTCTCTCGATGACACCCCATATGAATATGTCCCCTGAAGATCTGGATCTTCAGCAACCGTTGCTTGTTGTACGAGGCGACTAACAGGATCGGGTGGTCAGGCTCGCTCGTATGACCACGTATCCCAACGATTCTCACGCTGTTGATCACTGGATTGTCTGGTCCAGACTTGATTATTTACAGACCACGGCTATATAGCTTTAAAACTGCTGAGTGCGGCGTAAAACGGAATTCAGTCACTCTTATAATAAGAGCTTCACAGTATCGATGTACTGGAGTTCGTTGACCGAAATTCCAGTTCGCTTAATAGATCTATTTTGTACTTGCATAGAGCATGTAAATGTTGTGTATACCTCTATGATGGTAAAAACGTATAATAGTTTATCTATCGTGCAATATGTCTTGTATCTGTATATCTACATGGCGTACTTTCCGCATGTTGGCATAGCAACAAAGTTTATCTGTGCCTGATGTGTGGGTCATATCGTGTACCAGTTGTTATTGATTTTTATTGTTAATGTGACAATATATGTACAGTGTCTTCAATAAATGGGAGAAATATTAATCGTTTATGATTTATAAATGCCAAATATTTACTCTGATAACTGAATTAACAAATCAGGCATTAGGTTTTTTTTGTTGTTGTTGTTTGTTTGTGTGTGTGTGTGTGTGTGTGTGTGTGTGTGTGTGTGTGTGTGTGTGTGTGTTTGTTGTTGCTGTTGTTGTTGATGTTGTTGTCTTAAATCAAAATCACCAATAACCATTCAGAATCGTCATCGATAACCCCAGAATCGGTGTGTATGTTCTGGAAAATTTGCAGACACGAACATCGATCTGATCTTTTCACTGTGTTAGCTATGATCCGGCGTTTAACTAAGTCGATTATGACACGCCTGCTACATCAGAAACATGATTTAGTATGAACTTTCGTACACAAATTCACGAATTCAAATACATATTACAATCGCATGACAGATGACATTTGTCATCATTACGACGGGTCAAGGTAAAATCCAGAGAAATATATCACCAGGGAAAAGGAACAAGCTGCCCGGAAACATCGGCGGTCCCCGATGTGATATTGCTGCTGTGTTCTTAAAAATGGCATAAAACCAAAAAAAACAACACACTATCTCATAATTTCCGTCCATCGTGACGTCATGACTGACGCCAACTCACGCACGAGGACAATAGTCACCGCCTTTTCTGACTATTTCTCTCGGTTATCACTAAAACACTAAAGTTAACGAAAACTGATTATGCATAATTATATTTATTCATAACTTCCCTGAAGCAACGAAATTCCCCACGTAAAACTCCCCATACGTTACAAGTACACGTAGTCACAGCACACTTAGCATACTTTCTTTATTTTCTATACATATTTGGTGTTTTCCATTGGGTGAAGGTTTATTGATAATACAAAACACACAAACTGTTCGCAAAATACTGTTTCAAATTCATGTAAAAGGAAAGTTTTGCGCTTATTTCAGTTTTACGCAAAATTACACTTTTCGTCTTATCTTTTGTGTTGGGTGAAGACACGTATCACGTAATAATCTATGGAGTGTCACTCTGTTCTGTTTGGAATGAAAAACAAAGGTCCATATATAATTCATATTTCAACAGTTACATTGGAGCTTTCTACTTTCTGTTTAGAAAATAAAGAGCGTATTTTTTTATAATTGATATTATTGTATCACTAATTCTAATTGAATGTCTGATGGATTTTCGGTTTATAAAAGAACACGTGCTATTTGACTGTATAGTTTCCTTTAATCATCACATAAAGTGTATATATTAATTGTGTCAATATCAAGAGCACAGGCGTACATACAAAAATGCCTTTTAAGTTACTATGGATGGGTGAAACTGTTTGTAGACAAGAACGTGTTGGTCATAGCTGAAGTGACGTTGTTAGCTTACAATGGCTTAATTATCACAGCTTGAGTGTAACAGTTTTTGCATATTTTTAATAATATGGACTGATTGACACAGCACGTTTGTAAAACTGTTAGGATACAACTAGTGCTGATTATCAGGGCCCATGTGTAATATTGTTAGCACACTATGCATTGATTGAATCAGACGGTTTGTAAAACCGTTAGCAATTATTAGCATACAATTAGCCGATTATCACGGCCAATGTGTAACGTTGTTAGCATACAATGATAATACATTACGATAATGTCACAGCTTGTGTATGACGCAGTCTTCATGAGCCAGTGACCTGCATATCACAGCCGATGTGTGAACTTTTCAGAAACGCCATTCTGTTCGGCTAACACTTTACCATCGGTTGTCTTCTTATTACTTTCATTCTTGTCTCTTGTCGCTTGAACGCTGGGCAGGGTCTGATTGATGGCCACACAGACAAGGCACACGCCAGTAACGAACACAAACACTAGCATAATCATCATCATAGTTAGCACCTGCTGCACGTCAAACCACTGGATACAGACACTAATCCCAAGGAAAATGCTGAACATGGCGACAGAAAAAACAAGACCGATTGCCTTCTTCAGTGTCGACGGGTTCGACTTCTTGCCGCCCAGTTTCTTTTGCAGATGATGAAACGCAAAGAACAGTATCCATGCGTACAGAAAACCAAGATAGTATACAGCGGGTATCCGGACGACCTCCTGAAGTCTGACGAACGTGCGACCTTTGACGTCTGGGATCCAACTGTACATGTACAGGGTGACGCCAATATAGATGGCAAGGGGGATAACTCGAAAAGCAGCATGAACCTTGCGCCAGAACGGCAACGAAAATATCTGAAATGGAGATGGTAATTGAAGGTCATTGCTTATGAGTACAGTGCTTTTCAGTTTTAACTTCCCTTCGACAACAATCTGACCATGTTGGTTGCTTTGTAATTTAATGCCGCACTCAGCAACAATCCAGCTATATATGGCGGTCGAGCAGAGAATCCAGTGACCAACAGCATGAGCATTAATCTACGCAACTGGGGCACGATGTCCTGTTAGTGTCCAGTAGGACAGTATGCAGTAAGAAGGAGATTATGACGTGATTCATGATCTACCAGCACAATCGAATCAGCCGCTGAGGTTAGCGTTTCCTAAAACGTTTTGCTGCTGACAAAATCTGATGCTAACTGTACAAACTTTTCGTGTATTTACCGTTTATATACCCGTGAAGGTCCGGGTTAGAATAGGCCTTCAGCAATCAATGTTTGCTATAAAATGCGACTATGCTTGTCGTAAGAGGCGACTAACGGGATCGGGTGGTAAGGCTCGTTGACTTGGTATAGACATGTCGTCGGTTCCTAATTCGATGCTCATGTTGTTGATCACTGGACTGTCTGGTCCATACTCTATTATTTACAGGCCGTCGTCATATAGCTGGAATACTGTGCGGTGTAAAACTAAACTCACTCACTCATTCACCGTTTATAAATTTTATAATACTATTTCGATTGCCACAAACAGGTTTGTAGTTAAGAAACGTTAGATCTAATGTCTACTGCTTACCAACGTGCGCAAACTCACATCTGTTCGATGCAAAAAGCAGAGGAACTTGAGATTTCGTTAAGGCATTAGTTTACCACCAACATCTTTAATCCAATAATTCGGAATGTATTAATCATTTCAGATTAACGAATTGCGAATTCGGTGTAATATCATTTTAAAAATACATTTTAGAAATATTCGATTTTCCCAAAGGGAGCTTTCCGTAGGAAATCAATGTATATATACTAACGCAGCCATGATATTTGGAATTCGACACAAATTGTAACTGTTCGGACGTACCTGTGACACTACAATGAGAAGTGAAAAGCCAAAGCAGAACATTGGCCACAGCTTGGTGCCAAGTAGATCTGGTCCTCCTGTCTGTATGGCCACAACGGTGCCGTGTACTGTTACCCATGTCTCCAGTAGTAGCCGCCAGTATTTGTTCAGATGAAAGTTGGTGTAGATCAAACTTCCTAGAACATAAAGTGTGGTATTTGATCAAAATACTTTCCATTTCATAACTAAATCTGACAAAATAGAAACGGCTTCTTTGAAACAGGAGATATATGGGCATGAGAGACGCTGGAAAATGGATCGAACGTGGACCTTTGGCAAAGCTTTAACTATATGGGAGATACAATACACTTTTACTGCGGTACGGCACAGTACGCAATGCGGTACAAGGCCTTCAGTTCGGTATGTGAAAGAATATCATAGTGCAAAAATTGACAACAGGAGCCAAACCTAGTTAGATTTTGACAAAATGGTTCGACTTCTAGAATTGGTGAAAAGGTTTTAAAAGGTTAACAAAATGACGATATGAAACCCGAAAATACCCAATGTCTTCATTTCAGTTATTGCATTGTGGTTCTGCTAATACCCCTATTTAACCACTTTCACCCCTATTTAACCACTGAGCTATCCAACTGCAACTTACGTCCCTTTATGCATCCATTCCCAAATAGGCTCGAAACAGAAACGACAAAACTGCTACACCATTGCAACATGTACGAGTAAACAGATAAAAATAAACATAATCTACCTTGCAGCATTATAATCCATGTGTGGAAGAATCCCAAGGCATGGCCCCATGTATTTTCCATCGGGTGGTACCAAAATGTATAGATCGCGCCCCAAGCAAAGGCGTAACCATGGTAACGTCTGATAAAGGAGAATGCCGCTTGATCAAGGCGGAGTGTCCTGCTGATCTTGTCCTGTTGGATGTCAGTGGGCCACAGGAACACGATGCCCCTGTCTCGGTACTCGATCAGCATGATGAACACCAGAATCATGATCACGGAGCCTACAAGTGAAGAACTGTTAATATCATTCCTGTGAGATTTGATGAGCAAAGCTTGCCAGTAAGTGTCGACTCGATGTGCAATGTACATCAGCCACGTTCGACTTGATGATTAATGGACATCAGTCATAGTCGCGTTGACGTGCAATGTACACCAGGCATGATCCAGTCGGCGTGCAATGTACATCGGTCATGATCCAGTCGGCGTGCAATGTACATCGGTCATGAGAGAGTTGATGTGAAATGTACAACAGTATAACTGTCGAAATGATGTAAAATATGTTCATCGCGTTCGAAAGACCTCTTATTCAACGAAATGTATTCACGTTATCTTACTTTGAGAACTGGCAATGGACACATCCGACGCCAGCGCGTCATAAGTCGTGTGCGTCTGCGCCAGATGGAGAAGGTGGAAGAATACATGCAGACCGAAGGAAATATAGTTCCATTTAGTCAGTCGAGTGCTGTAACGCTGGGACTTCGTCACGTGTGCCTGGACAGGAGAATAGAAAAATAGTGTTTCTCATAGGGCAAAACAATTCATAATCTGAATTTAATAATGTCTCCAAGGCGACGTGAACACAGCAAAGGTGGACATTCTTGAGGCGTTTGCCACTTTACACATTACAATATATGGCACAAATAAGAAAATCCCACTGTTTCTTCATCCAAGCTCACATGCACAATGCTTGTACATAAACTCCATATTACTTAACTGTTAATCCATCATCACTTTGCCGCCTGTGGAACCTAAATTTGCTGATATGTTTTAATAGCCATGTAATAACTGGTCGATACAGATCTGGGACCCGATCCACAAAACCGTAGTGCCGTAATTCAATATTTTATCAGATGCTCGAAAACAATGGCGCAAATATACTGCCACGTCACATATTTGTGCCATTGCTAAGTTTATTGTCCCTTCCCGTAAGTCTGACGTATTATGTTACTTTCTCACAACTTTTTCATTTCATGATTTCTTTTTCAATGTTGTTATGGTGAGTGAGTTAGTTAGATTTTACGCCGCTTTTTAGCAATAAATATTCCAGTAACATTACGGCGGGGGAACAGCAGAAATAGGCTTCACACATTGCACCCATGCGGGCAATCAAACATGGGTCTTCGTCGTGACGAGGGAACGCTTTAACCACAAGGCTACCCCACCGTCCCCAATATTGTTATATGGCACCAATATCTATCTGATGGCTTAAAGTTTTCGATGTAACAGAAAGGTCCATTTGGATGTATGTAAATTATTTCTAGAATAATGTCTAGCACATCGAATTTTATCGATCATGGTGAACGTGTCCACACAATAATGCTTTATGACAAAAAATAGGCTAACGCTTAGTCTCCGAATATACATAATATTGATACTAACACTGAGAGATAACATTGATACTAACATTGATACATAATATTGATACTAACATTGATACATACTACTGATACTAAACTTGATGCACAATATTGATAACAACAGTTAAACTCATCAAAATTGAAAAGGAGTCCCAGTGAGTTGGAAGATTATCCCGGGGAAATCTACACTTGCTTCATTTAGAGTTTTAGCATTGCAGGGAAGGTTAGGCTGTAAAGAAAATAGTGTTGTTTAAGGACTGTGACAGAGATAGACAACAATGGCAAGCATAACTGGGTAACCGATGTGTCATATGTTTACAAGTCTTTATTAGGTTTAATACATGACGATCGTACAGGATGTCTTATCAACTAGTGATTCATACCAGTAATCTGGGCATGGACAGTAACCTATCTCACTCGAATAAAGGCCTCAGTGACAAAATATCCAAATCATATATGTACACTAAAACTGTATAACTTATCAATGTAATGCGAGAAAACATACAACTACTCTTGCAGAATTTCGCTGTTCGTATGACTCAAAGAAACAGGCAGATATTTAGGCACCAGAAGGTATCCTGTTTTACGCCGAAAACGTGCATATTGTCACTGTTGTCTAATGCCTATATTGTACCACAGGTCTTATCATTGTTAAAAGAAAAGGTGAGGTAAGTATGAGAACCATTGCACATATAAAGCAACATGCAGATCCATGAGATACGCAGTAGCTGGGGTACCCAGCTCAGAGTATTGGTCACTGGGAGGAGCAGTGGATGTTTTCTCCCCTCTTCTGAGCGCGAGGCGTGGTACCATCCGTTTAAGCAGCTTGTATGATACAGTCGGGAATCGAACCACGGCCTTCAGCAACCCAGACCGATACTGTTTCCACTAGACCAACTAAGGTGTATTACCGACGCAAAGACTACATTACCTTGTGGTGCTGAGCGATGTACAGGACAGTCCAAGCCAACACCTGGTGTCCAATGTAGCAGAGCCAGGCAAACAGCCGTGTGTATGAGGTCACTCTGTCCGGGGGGAGCTTCCAGTAGTACCACCTGGAGTCTGGCTCAACTCCATACCTGGGTGAGGTAATGAGGTATAGATTATACAGACACGTAGAAACAATGGGATTGGAATTACTCTCTTAAGGTCGAACTCTACGGAGGGAATGATGGGACTGGATTTTGGGTCCCTTTTTTTCCAGTCACTGATGCAAAACCAAATACCTGTTTTAATTTTTTAAACTCTCAGCCGGAATTATATTGGTTTCTTTTGTCATCATCATCGATAAAATCGTATGCTTGGCTCGTCGAGACCCGGGTTCGACCCCAACATGGGAACAATGTATGAAGCCCATTTCTGGTGTTCCCCACCGTGATGTTGCTGGATTATTGCTACAAACAGCATAGAACCAAATACAGTCACTCTCACTCGTGAGTACATGCAGCTGATATGATTTATTTGGACAATGTTTAGTGTTATATCTAACAGAGTCGACAATGCCAGGCATCTGCTTAAACACTAAATACATGTACAGGGATGTGCGGTATGAGCTTACAGCTACTCTAAGCCTAGAATCGCCTGTATATAGTATCAGTAACTTACCTCCCTTTGACACCCGGCTCCGGAACAAAAGGTTCTGGGAGGAACCTATCTCGCGAGGTGGCGCTGATATTGTGCGTGTGACCAGATAGAGCATCCCAGTGCCTGGCGTGGCCTGAGTGAAAGAAGTAGAATCAGGATGTATCATGTTATTCCCACGATATGAATACATTTGTATATCGTTCACTGTACATGTTCCCCACTAGTCGGTACACTACAGTTAAGGACATCGGTCCCATTCAGGGACCCACAGGCCCCTTCATTGTATAAAACAAGCCGGATGCCTGTTCAGTGTACTTCGTAGCAGCCATCGGAGCCTGACTTTTAAGAATTAAATATGTTTGCGTCTATAGAATCATAAACGTAAAACCAGGCGTGCATATTATGTAAAATTAATCCATATGAAAAGATGGTACATTTTCGGAGAACACGGGTTGCAATGTGCCATTACCTACACTGAAGATGGTGTCAATGAATCAGGGTGCTATGCTATTGACTATGCTTAAGATGGTGTCAATGAGTCAGGGTTCTATGCTATTGTCTATGCTGACGATGGTGTCAATGAGTCAGGTTGCCATGCTATTGTCTATGCTGAAGATGATGGCATGAATCAGGTTGCCATGCTATTGTCTATGCTGAAGATGACGGCATGAATCAGGTTGCTATGGTATTACTTATGCTGAAGATGGTGTCAGTGAATCAGGTTGCCGTGTTATTACCTGTGCGGAAGATTATGCCGCTGTATCATGTTGTTGTTTTACTTCCAAAGACAATGTCAGTTAGCAGGGGTTTCTATGTTCTTACCTATGCCGAAGATGACGCCGATTAAGATGACAATGAAGGCGATACCGCCTGACCAAAGAAAGATGTCTTCTCGTTCCCGCAGTTCTCCACTGGCTCTCTTGATTTCATTCTGAAAGAAGGACGACAAATTTCAGTTTTACCCACAGTAAAAGTGTTGCATCACAATGCTCCAAACGACGTGGAACTCAAATCACTCTCTTATCCCATCGTCACCTAAACAATACTTGAATATCTGTTTGACTGAGTGAGCGGCTTTAATTTAAAGTCCCACAAACAGTAAATCAGTGACAGTGCAAGAGGGCCTGATATGGAGGACGCCGGGAACCTCTCAGGCTAGTGTCGATGTAGTGTCATTAAAACTAATGAAGCTATTATTAGGAATAAGTGTGAGTGAGCAAGTATGGTGTTACGCCGCCTTTGGCAATATTCCAGCGGTATCATGGAGGGGAACACCAGAAATGGGCTTCACATACTGCGTCCATATTGGGAATCGAACTGGGGTCTTCGGCTTGACGAGCGAACGTTAACCACTACGCTTCTCACCGTACCCAATGTATGTATGTGAATAGTCTGTATTAAATGATCACAGAATGTAGGGGTGTGCAGTCTATATTCCACCAACTATTTAGGACATAGCCTTCGTTCATGGATCCCACTTTGGATTGGTTGATAGTAGGGGAATGACAAAGGGAGACAACTCGTTCACGTCCATGGCCTCGACGAAGCCCCAAGGCAGTGCCTAACGTCTTGATATATCAAATACCACAGAATCTTGGATTCGAACTCGTGAACACTTAACCGTCCTACAGGTAAGTGAGTGAGTGAGTGAGAGAGTGAGTTTAGTTTTACGCAGCACTCAGCAATATTACAGCTATATGGCGGCGGGCTATCAAGAATCGAGTCTGGACCAGACAATCCAGTGATCAACAACACGAGCATCGATCTGCGCAATTGGGAACCGGTGACATGTGTCAACCAAGTCAGCGAGCCTGACCCGTTAGTCGCCTCTTACGACAAGCATATTCACCTTTCATGGCACCTACAGGTAAGGGACACAAGGGACTGTAGACCAAGGGACCAACAACTGCCCCTAACTGCATATTCAGAGAGGATGGTTTCACGCCAGTTTTAGCAATATCACAGGAATATCACGGCAAAGGTGCGGAATCGAACCAGGGTCTTCGGCGTCACGAGCGAACGTTTTAACCACTATGCTGCCCCACCGCCCTAAACAACAAGAAGAATAACCCTACCTCGTGTGCTTCGTTCGACCCTTTCTCGTCCTCGTTGAAGGTCAGGTAGCTCTGAAAGTAAACAATTTTTTTTACATAATTGTCAATATTTACTAAAAAGATTACGCTTATGTTTCAACGAGTCTCTAACGTATCAACGTATCTCTAACGTGTCATACTGACACGTGTCTTCGTCTTTTAGGGAGTATACCGTCTATACATCAGAGATGGATTTTGCACATGAATTTGTTTTTCAGCATTTCACACATATTTATATAAAGGCTTAAGCACAGTTATGTTTTTCCACCAGCATTAGATTGGTTGGGTTAGTACGATATAGGTTCACAGTTGGCTTGGAGGTGTTGACAACATTTCTGGTGCTGGAACACATGCTAAAGGACACATATTTACTCAAATACACACGAGTGAAACATTCTCATACCAGACTGTACTGAAAATAAATACTCAAGTGAGTGAGTGTAGTTTTACGCCGCACTCCGCACTAGTTCCAGATACATGGCGGTGGTCTTTAAATAATCGAATCTCTACCAGACAATCCACTGATTAACAGCATGATCTAAGAAACTGTGACACGATGACTGCTGCCAGCCTTACCAGCCAGCCTGACCAACCGATCCTGTTGGACGCCTCCTACACCAAGCATGAGTTGCTGAAAATCAATTCCAACCCGGATCTTCACATGTAAACTCCCGTTCAAAAGAAAGTGCACACCCATATACTTGGTCACTATACATTTATTTCGTTCTAATTGATACCTATTTTCACGAAAAACATGTCTAAAGAAAACAACTAGCGGGATACATTCTCCGAAACGCAACCTCAACCATTTTGCACTTTGCACGAAATTTTACGTAAATCGTTTTTTTTTACTCCTACACGTGCAATCAGCAAGAAAAATGGGGTATAAGACGTTGTCATATTGTCACGGAAGCATACGACAAAAAGAGCACTAAGAAAATGCCGAAACTAACGCGGGAACAGAGAGAGAGAGAGTCATCGGAATGTCGCAAATGGGAGCTTCTAACAGTCATATTGCCAGGGCGTGCCAGAAACAGAAGTGACCGTCCGAAGGTGACCACACCGCAAGAATATCGGTACCTACGGGTTTTGCATCTCCGGAACCGGATGTTGACTGTGACGTCATCAGCTGCAACAGCATTGGGGCACCGCATCAGCAGTGTTCACGGTGATGAGGAGACTTCGCGCAGCTGGCATCCGGGCATATCGACCAACCCGGCCTTGACCTTCCAACATCACAGGAACCGGTTACAGTGGACCAGGGCCCCGTTTCACAAAACTCTCGTAAGCTTAAGATCTCGTAACTTTTCTCGCAGCATTCCCACTTCCTGTGTTACAGTATAGGAGGTACGAACGCTACGAGAAAAGTTACGAGATCTTAGGCTTACGGCAGTTTTGTGAAACGGGACCCAGGACGGTACGTCGCTGGCAACGTCGCAACTGGGCTCGTGTACTCTTCAGTGATGACAGCAAGTTCAATCTGTTTCATTTGGATGGCAGGACGAGGGTCTACAGGCGTAAAGGAGAACGTTTGGCGCCAAACTGCATACACGTTCATGCGTTTGGTGGAGAAGGTGTGAAGGTTTGGGGAGCCATTTGCAACAACCAGAAGACTCGTCTAGTGACTATTCGAGGAGATCTGACAGCGCAGAGATACAGGGATGAGGTGTTGCGACCTGTGGTATTGCCCTTCGTACAACAGCACCAAGGAACGCTATTCCAACATGAAATCGTGCGACCACACACCGCCAGGCTTACCACAGACTTTCGCAACCGCCAAAATGTCGATGTTTTGCCATGGCCATCTCGTTCACCTGACCTCAACCCCCTTTAACATTTATGGGATCACCTCGGGAGGCAACTTCGACGTCGACAACGGCAACCACACAACGTTCAACAACTGGAACAGGCTCTCCATGACGAATGGGCCAGAATTCCTGATGACGTGATCAGGCGGCTTACGTCTTCCATGAGGAGACGTGTCCTGGCGTGTATTGATGCCAATGGGGGCCACATAAGATATTGAGTGTGTTACCTATTGTAAGGACTTCATGTCGTCTTTTTTGTTGACAATGACTTTCTCATCAGCAGTTTTGAGAAGTGTCATTTTGACGCCATGTTTGTTTGACTTCACGTCACCGGAACAATTTCGGTTCTAAATGGTTTATTCTTATGTCATTATGTCTGTTTGAAATTGCGCTTCAATACACATTTTCAGTTATGTCTCAGCGTTGTGTTGTTTGTCTGCTATTTCAAGTTTAGAAATACTCAAGATTGAACCATACATGAACAATATGGAAATTAGAAAGGAGCCCCAATCAGATGGGAGGTTCAGAAGCCGAGGAAACAGTCGGACATACATTATACATGTAGCATGCAGTTTTATGGATGACAATTTTTTGTTCGAATTGACTCAGTTGACCGCCGGTCAGATAGAAAGAGCTTGAAAGGGAAAGACTAGTGACCTTTAGACAGGTCAGGTTGTTTACATGTTTGCAAGTTTATCATGCGTGTCCGAAAACCTGACCTCACTGGGATTTCTAAAATCAAAAGGAATAGGCCTAAACTATTCACCCTACACGGCTCACTGTGGCTAGTTGGTGTTGTCGTAAACCAGGATGTCTCTAATTACGATTCAGCAAACTGTACTGTTTACAACACTGACCAACAGGGCCAGTTAAGAGTGCAAGCTCGTCTAAGAGCGCTTATAATAATTTAGATTTGTTGTCTGACGCCGTTCAGCACAACTTGAACATCAGGAAAACATTGTAGCTTTTGCGGAATGCACACTGTGGAATGCACAGACAACGTGGAATGCAAACGTTTCTGTTTATCCAAACAGATTCGAAATTGTGGAACATTATGTTTCAATAAGCGTACCGGCCCGAAACAACTGAGCATACCCACAAACCCGCACCCCTGCCCTTTTCACTCACTTTGTTAGCTGTTGATGTCATGGCGATGTCCCTTCGTCTCAAGTTTCTGCTATCTGTAATAAAACGTTAGCATGAGACTATTGGTGAAACACAGTATCCAATGCACATTTAAACGACAAATACACACGACAATGTCCTCCTACCTTTGCAATGTTTAAAAATAACAAAACAGCATACAGCTGACACAAGGAGGCAGGTATAAAGTGCTGTGGATATATATATCTGATATAATCCGCAAGGCAGACAAGAACAGTGCGTTGTGGATCCATACCTGACCAGGGATCCGAAAGGCAGACAAGAACAGTGCGTTGTGGATCTATACCTGACCAGGGATCCGAAAGGCAGACAAGCACAGTGCGTTGTGGATCTATACCTGATCAGGGATCCGAGAGGCAGACAAGCACAGTATGCTGTGGATCTGTATCTTACCAGGAATAAACAAAGGAAAGTGATCAGGCCCTTAATCTGCACGCTGTCTCCGCGGATAGACACAAACACCGAGCACTGGACATTACAAATCCACCGGAGTGCCTGTCACATGCCTACTTATTCAAGGGTTATGTTCTAGCTTGCAGTCTGACCGTTGCCAACCTCACGCGTTGGTTTCTCCATAACAGGGTCACAACAATTTCATGATATCTCATGCAGCTACATAACTGACCGCAAATAAGTGTTGACATTACAGACCTCATTATACGCTATTTTTATACGGTAATACTGTATGTAGCAGGCGTCTTACGTACGGCTGTCAACAACACATCGTGAGCTTGTACAGGGGTAACCTTGGTTGAACTCTCGTGAAGACGACGCGCAGGAGAAAACATAAGGCCATGAAATATGTCCCCGGGAGATAAGGTGCGCGGAGGAAGGAGGGGGCTTGAGGAAGAGGAGATCAAGCCGGAAAGGCAATCCCCGCCCATGAGTGAATGCCCTGAGGTGTGTGGCAGTTATATCAATCATATCATATTGGATATACGATACTACATACATAGAATGCATAGTTTTGAATGCCTTGTCAGGAATACAAATATGTATATCTCATTATAGTTAATGAGTATCATCTCAACTATTCGATGAGAATATGATGACAATATAAGACATTAGGATCATCATTTCATCTTTGTTGAACAGATTCATGCTTAAACCTACGTAAACAAATGGTAACATGATTATCATTTTTGCCGTACCGGTAAGTAAATCTAGGCAATGTATAACAACTTTATTATCATTTCTGCTGTACGAGTACGTAAATCTAAGCAACACATGATGCCATCAGGAATATCATGTCAGTTCATGTGTGCCAAAGCGGATGATCATATAATAGATATTTAACGTATCACAAGTCTGTATGATATGAATATCATAATGATAGTTGCATGCCATATATATGCCCCATACAATCTGATGCCAGCTGTAATATCTCTACTTACCGTCCGGAGCGCCCAAGATCTATATTCGGTCCAGAGTATGGAGACAATGGGTGAAGCCTATGTCAGCTGTCCCCCGCCGTGATATAGCTGGAATATTGTTAAAGCCAGCCTAAACCCTACTCACTAAAGTTTGCTCAAATATGGCAAAATACAATTATGATATCATTAGTATCATGACTTACTGTGGTTCATTCTTCTACAAAAAGCGCAAGAATCTAACCCTCAAAAGCCAAGGCACATTCCAAAGTCATCGACGGCACGATCGATATCCAGAGACAACAGATATTTTTTAGTGTGTAACGCACGTCTGTCTATATGTACAAGCCGTATGTGTGATTTACATTCCTACTTATAGGCGAATCGAAATAGGCCAGACACGAACGTACCTGCGATCTACATTCCTAGTTCGCCATCCTCGGTGTGAGCTTGTGTTTGTTAGTGTTTGTAAGGGGAACGCAATGTAGGTCACACAGCAAGTTACAAGTGATAAGACGCACGTGGTTTCAGCACTTTAGATAGCCGTGGAAACCACCTAATTATACAACTTGAAATTTGTCTCGGTATTTTTATAAATTTAATACCAATAAAATCAGATTGTGACATTGGGGTGATTTGAATTATACGAAGCTAAATGTTAAATTATCAAATTATTAGTTCTGGGCTAGGAAGAGATGACTTGTCATAATCCATGGCCAGTATCGCCTATACAATTATTGATCTTCAGCTGTGGTATCCCATGTTATACACACGGGCATTAGCTTCGTGGTAATATTTCATTTGTTACTATGGATGAAACCAGTTAACCATTGTCCCCAATGATTAGTAACGAGATATGAGAAACACTGACGTTCAACCTAAACAGGTTCGACAGTATCTGTAGGAATGGTGACAGCAGAGTGAGTGAATTCCGTGATACTGCTTTTTGGCAATATCACAGCAATATCAAGGAGGGGAAAACCAGAAATATGCTTGACATATTGTACCCAAGTGAGGAATCGAACCCGGGTCTTCGGTGTGACAAGCGAACGCTTTAACTACTAGACTACCCTACCACCCCTTGTGATATCAGAGTGGGTGAGTTTAGTTTAGGTTTACGCCGCACTCCGCAATATTCTAATATTCCATATGGTGGCGGTATGTAAACAATTGTGTCTGGATTAGATGATCAACAGCATGAGCATCGATTTGAGCAAATTGGAACCGGTAACATGTGCCAACCAAGTCAGCAAGCCTGACCACCCCATCCTGTTAGTCGCCTCTCAAGACAAGTAAAGTCACCTTGTATGGCAAGGCAAGCATGGGTTGATGAAGTCCTATTCTACCCCCTGATAACGCATTATGAGAATCTGTGTCTTAACGTGCCATTTAAAATACGTAATGACGTATTTCCATGCATTCATAAGCATACTCACTCACTTACTAAATATTCTCTACTCAACATTTGACTGATCACGCATTTGGATATGATGTATAAAGCATGTTCGCTGGTCACGTTTTGACGTTTTGAACTCCTCGGCAGCTCAGACTGCGGTATTCGGCTAAGATTAACGACAACCACAACATATAATACTCAGTAATAATTTTATTCTGACTGAGTCTGTGGGGGTAATTATGGACATTCTACATCCCATCATAATTAACAGTCACAAATCGAACTTACAAGTGATGTATCGTTAAATTTATCTTACCTCACACATTAATCTCCCTGAAAGCTCTTCTGTTATTTACAATGAACTCCGCTAACAAGCGAGTAACATTTCAATGTACCCAGCTGGGTATGCCAAACTCAGTTGCTATTTCGCGGTAGTAAATCCTTTTCTCGCATAACATTGAATCACGGATGTTGTACGAAAATTACCGCTGTCTTAATAGCGAATGCAAATAGATGGAAGAGAGATAACTCAAAATCTGTTTGCCTTATCATCTGCAAAATCTCGCAATGGCCATTAACGGATTAGTACACGTTGCTTCAAACAAATCAAAATTAACACTGAGGTCTTCAGTACCAGTGCCTTGGGCGCGACAAGTGGACTTGGGCACTTAGGCAAAACAGTACTAAAATGTATCATGGCCTTTCCGTAAACCCTGAAACAAATACACCCAAGCCCATTCAAGTCTTAAAATGTGGCAAGTCTAGATGTCCATAACTTTTGGCAAATGAAGAAAGTTTCAGGACTGCTTTTTAGGATGCTTTTTATTATTTTTTCTGTAAAATGTGTTTCAAATTTCAGAAACTAGTTTAATCCACAGGTTGATGCAATTGTGATATGTGTCATCTGTTTCTCAAACCACAATTTCTGTTTTGTGTGTAATACAAATTTGTCGAATTTCAAATTCGTACCTTAAATATACTGTCGTGTTCCTGAGCACAATAAATGCGTTCATGGGTTTCACGAATACATGCACCATCAAACAGACACACGTCGATGCAATTTTCTCAAAGACCCAAATTTGGTTCAATATGGCGATGAAACTATATTACCTCTCACACCTAAGCAAGATTGCGTAGGACACTGTTCAAAGTCTACGTGACATCGAGTGAGTGAGTATGATTTACGCCGCAATATCCCATCGATATGAGTTACACAAGAACTGGACGAAATGTACCCATATGGGCGCTCGTACTCGAGTTAGCAACGTGAGGGGGTACACGTTGACTTGTCGACCTCACTGCCTCTTATCAGAGATATGTGATTTTACAGTTTCGCTTTAGGACAGCCATAAGTGCCTACAAGCGGTCGATCTACTGTTGTGTAAGGGTTCAGTTTCTAGAGCATTATGAAACGTCAAGGCTGTGTGACGTTGTTTCCAAATCTGCTTCCTTTCATAATAGGACATTTTCACAAAGTCAAACAATTATTAAAATCTATCACCTGAACTTCAACTCGGAAATCCTCGTAGAATTATTGAAATTATAAGAAAGCGTATATTCTAAACCAAGAAATATTTAAGACTCAGCAGTCAATGTTAATCATCGGTTTCAGCCAAAAAGTGAGTGAATTTAGTTTTAAGTCGCTTTCAGCAATACTCTAGCAATATCACACGGGAACACCAGAAATGGACTTCACACATTGTACTCATGTAAAGAATCGAACTCGGGTTTCGGCGAGACGAGCGAGTGCGTTAACCATTCGGCTACTCCATCCTCCTCTGCTGAAATTCCTTGTCGTTTCAGGCAATTTTATCAGTACGAGTAGTACACACCTTATTTTACAGCTTTGGCGAGCATCATGCACGTTAGGTTCAACAAATCCATGGATTTCATGATAAAGCACGAATAACCCTATCAAGTGTGTGGTGTTTGAGCAGTACGTATACAGGGTTTGTGATTGTAAGTCAAAATCAAAAACAGTCCTAAAAATATTAACAACAAGCGTTAAAAAAATATTTGAATTACACAATGCATGTACCTCTCACCGACGATGAGTGGAGCAGGAGAACCGCTGTGCCTGTAGATTTAAAGTCGCATTGCGTCTACAGGCTCGAGAGACTTGACCATTGGTAGACTGGCGATACTCCCGAAGTGGTCCCAAAGGTTTGACTTTTATTGCTCACTTATCAATCCCTCCTAAAACTTGAGCTAGACTAGCAACATGCTATAAATTCTTTTTGGCTGTAACAACCGTCTTGATAACTGTTCAAGACTCTTCATTACGTTTGGACGTTTGGACGCCGTAATGAGTGAGTGAGTGAGGATGGGTTTATGCCGCTTTTAGCAAAATTCCAGCAATATCATGGCGGGTGATACCAGAAATGGGCTTCAGACATTATACACATGTAGGAGATCGAACCCAGGTCTTCGGCACGACGAGTGAGGGCTTCAACCACTAGGCTACCCAATAGCCCACACAGGGATAGAGGCAAGAAGATATCCCTATATCTCCTCCTATTGTATTGCGATTATGTTTTAGCATGTATACTTTATTTATATATCATAAACACGTCGATCTTAGTTTAAAGTAAGTCTGTTCTCATTTCATACAAGTCAATTAAAAGGGACTACTTGTTTATTATGGAATATTGTTATATATCATTGTAATGCATTGCAAAACACTGTTGTAAATATTGGACCAAAGCCGAATAGTACACCATTGAAACAGAACGTACATGCAATCGGAATAATGCTGTGATGGTTTTGCGACTACATTGATATTCCTGATATTTCGAACTTTCGGCCCTGATTCCATATGAGTCTATTACTGCTAGACACATATTTGATGATCCTGCGCACTAAACGCATTTGTGACAAGAGAGGCGGTACAACGAATTGGGCGAGTACAGTTGACTGCTACAGGTAGCTTGACGATTATGCACGTGCAATACATGCTAACAGTGACATGAAATCAACACCGCTATTGAATAACACCTGTCTCGCTATTGTGTAACACTAGTCTCGCTACTGTTTTACACCTGTCTCAATACTGTTTTACACCTGTCTCAATACTGTTTTACACCTGTCTCAATACTGTTAAACAGATTTCATTTGTAGTAAAAAATGTCCAGGTTAGGAAAACATGGGCAAATAGTTCATTCTCAGGCAAGGGAGGTAGCATACAATGTTATCATGTATATGGACAAAAACTTGTGCAACCAAAGCAGATTCTCTTTTACAAAGCAGCCTTGCTACTGGACTCTCAACCGCAACTTTAAAGCGCCTTAAGGCAGAAGGTGGTAGGAGTGCGAGTGGACCTACATTTATCAGCCCCACAAACCCAAAACTTGCAGTTACAAACTTGATGATTTCGACCGGTGTGCAGTCCGTCATTTTGTACAAAGTTTATATGGCGTAAAAAAACAACTACCCACTCTGGATACGATGTATGATATGGCAAAGTACCAGTTGAACTACAAGGGTTCTAAGGAAAGTGTTCGAAAAAATCTCAAAGACATGGGGTTTAGGTGGCGAAAAACGCAGTCAAACCATAAACTTTTAATGGAACGTAAAGACGTTGTTTCCAAGTGTTTGCAATATTTGCGTGCAATAAAGAAATACAGAGAAGAAAATTGAACACTCATCTTTATCGATGAAATATGGTTGCATGTACACCACATTGTCCCAAAGTGTTGGCAACTTGAGGGTGAAGTCATAATAAATGGGGTTCAACCTCCATCTGGCACCGGACCTCGGCTTATTGTGGTTCATGCAGGGGGTGAAAACGGTTTTGTTCCAAATGCTTTGCTTGTTTTTGATTCCAAAAACAAATCAGCAGACTATCATGACGAGATGAACTTTGATAATTTTTCCAAATGGCTCCAGGAAAAGTTGATCCCAAACCTTCCACTGCACTCTGTCATCGTTATGGATAATGCACCATATCATAGCAAGCAAGTGGACAAATGTCCGACAACCGCCAACAGAAAAGATGACACAAAAGCTACAAAGGCACAATACCTCATTTGATGAGAAAATGCTTAAACTATCGTTTCTTGCAAAATCCAACAAATCGGGTCCTGTCTACGGAGTAGACACTACGTTGAAGCATAGATGTTGGTCATGATGTACTACGTCTCCCTCCCGATTGAGTTAATTTGGGCAAATGTGAAAAATTATGTCGCTTCACAAAACTTGCAGTTCACAAAAAGTTCCTTACGAGTTGCCATAAATGAAAGGATGTCTGCAATCGGTGCAAAAGAATGGTCGGAATGTTGTAAACATGTTAAAACAATTGAAGATGGTTACTGGCAACGCGAAATCGCAGTAGAAAGGGAAATTGACAGACTAGTGATTGACTTAGGACTTGCATGTGATTCAGGCACCGCGGCTGATTCAGAGAGTGATAATTAAAGCATTGTTGTGCCTTCTATAATAATTGACACATACTATATCATGTTTTTACTGTTCCCATACTGTGTCATAAAAAAGAGTAATCCAAAGAGTAATCCAAGTATTCCCGGTCGATCACCAGCGGAATTAAGGACGGAAATCAGCCCGTACAGAGAAATAGGAACCAAATTATGGGATAAAAATATTTCCCCCTTGCTACTCTGATTTAGCCACCCCCATTCAGTAACAGATAACTTTTAACATATTAAAAAGTTAAATGAAACACAATTAACTATATGTAGTTAGTATCTATTTAATATTTATCAGACGAAAAGTCAACTTTACCCATTAAAACAACACCGCATATTCCTTTGAATGATAAGGCTGCAATTTCAGGCATAAGATACTGATATTCCACGCTAACCTTTAGTTAAGACTAAGACAAATAGATGATTGGGGCATTAACAAGCATTTTAGATATTCAACAATTTTGTTACAAAAATAACAGGAAAATGTCATTTGCTTCGTGAAATGGATCGGTGGTCCTAAACATATTTGCTCAGTATATTGTGTTGATTCAATTCGTTGAGATTGTACCTGTTCCCAAATCGAGTGTGCTATAACAATTCATGCGTGAAACGCACGGGGAAAATGAACTTCTCGATATTTATCAGACAACCTGTCTCCCTCTTGTTTCAAGTGGATCGTTCTGTGGGGCGTTCCCAAGTATGCAAATTGGGTTCATTCGTCAGGTCGTGGATCAACTTATATGTGTTTACCAGTAGTTTGAAACATGCTCATTGTATGTTGCCTTATGCATAAGTGCCTTTTCATATAATGACAAACTTTATAGATGAACAACTTCTTTATTCGGATGATGAGACGTTTCCATACAGATTTGTGTATCGTTGTCAAGCAAGTATGAGACAGATACAAAACAGGGTCATATATACAAATTGCATACAGTATACAGTAAATACTTAACAAGAACAACATGAGGTTAACTGGGAAGTACAGTAACAGTGTGATAAGGGATTAGATGTAGAAGTCAGTGACAATGGATCATATCAGAATACAGTGGGATGTACAAAGCAGGAGAGGTGGGTATATTCATACAAGTTATACAAGCACGTACGCTTGTTGATGAGTTTGCTTTATGCTGACGGGATGAAATAACCTACATTGTATAGGCTAATCATCCTCACAAGGTAGCACTGTACACCATGAGGATAGGCACATTTCATACGCATTTTATACGCATGTAATGCATGAAACATGATGAAGATGATCAGAGTAAGTACAATTTTATGTTTTCTTAACAGATTAATTGTCCTTGGTCAGTTAATCAGTTACGCTAGTAAAACACTTCCAGGAACAATGGACATAACTTTCCTCAGTCGCTTAAGTAATAATGCCAACCCCTTATCAACAGAGATCAGTTATACGTATATGTGTGTATATATATATGACTCGAACAAAGTGGTTGTTCATCCATAAAGTTTGTCCTTATGTCATTTACCAACTTCTAACCATGACACTCAAAGAAGCTACTTATAGGTTTGAATTCGAAAGTTGATACCTCATTATGAGCGCTCCAGTTTAAAAAAAATACGGTAATGATGTATTCCATGCATTCATATTTCACGCATCCATACATTCAGATGGTTTAACGTACTTTGTACATAAACATTCTCATTCTTGTAAATGTACAATTAAACATGATTCTCCAGAAATATCATCACACATTCCTCGCCAGCCCTATAAATTATATACGGTACAGTTACTTCACACTCTTCAGAACAGAAAACGTACAGGCTTTTTTTGCGGTGGATTTCCGATGTATTTTCCAGTACACGTCATGAAGAGAATTCCTATGTTTGAATCCCGTTAATCATGTCGAGGTTGTCGTGTTTGTACACCTTTGTCATCCAAATGAAAACGATACATAAAAAGTGTAGAAAACGTTTTCCATGTAATGCAATGTGTCTGATACGTGAGCATGTCGACTTTAATAGGCCAAACCAAACAGGATTTACGACGTAAACGAAAGTAAATAATGACAAAATACCAATGCGACTGGCCGAAATACCATTCGAAAGCAGCTGGGTCCCAATCTGCCATTGCAAGGCACTTTAACGTCCACCACGTCACCATGTCCCGTTTACATTCGGTCCAATATCGTCCCAGAAGTGACCCTCCAAGAGTGATCACTCCTGCTCAGGACCGATTCATTCAGGTGTTTTATCTTTATCACCGATCATATTGTTATTACTATTACAGGATATGAGCATGTATATAGCGCACATATCCACGCAGCTAGTGCTTGTTTAAGGAACTGGTATATTTTCATTCTTCGATCTTTGGATATTAACCTCGCTGGATCACAAGCCTGAAGCTTCAGACAGCTCGCCCACCGCAGCCCCTGCGCTACACTGAAGGACAGGTGCCTGGTTTTTCGAAGAAATTTCCGACGAAAGAATCAGAAATCTTCTGATAGAAACGGAAATTTTGAGCATGTCGACCAAAAGTTGAACCTGTCCTGGCACGACTACACTGACAACGACGTGTCCAATGGTGCAGTAGGGTACAGGTATGGAAGCAGTGAGCTGCAAGGGGTGGGGTCACCAGGAACTGACCATGTGTCCAGTTTCATACATTTTCTTATTTGGGGGCTGTGCGTTTCTTTTTGTTAAAGAATTTGGCATGAATTACTTCATCTGAAGTTTTGGTTGGAGTAAAATGTTTGTAATTATACTTACTTTGCATTTCAGGATTTCGGTTGGTCGTCTTTGTAGTCAGAGTGCGGAAATGCCGTACCTGGGTGGGGATTTCCAAAGGCGTTGTTGACATCAAGACAGCACATCCTAATTTGGCGTACCAGTTGATAAGATGTTATCCCATGCAATGCCCTCTTAGTTGTACAAATGTCTTTGCGTTCAGGTATACCATCGGCTTGCCACTGAATGTGATTGTTGACTGTCTGACCCCTGGGTCATGACGACCTCAAACACACGTGTCAACACTGTCTGATAGTGTAATGCCTGAGATTCCGAATAGGTTGGCACCGTCTGATATATATATCTACGATTGTGACAATTATCTTGCTGCAGTTGGTAACTGCTGAACATTGGAGATTACAGGTCATGTGACACAGATTCATGTCAGTTTTTCATTGCCTTATCATTACGTAACCATGTTCGGCCGACCAAGTAGTTCAAACAATATCTGGCGTTTGAGGTAAAGTAGACTCACTCGATATGGTTACACCTAGGTGTGCACTATATCTGGTACAGAAACCGGTTGTGGTGGGAGAGATTCATCTACATGACGTGACCTAATGAAGTTTGTTAGACTCAGTGTAGGAGAGTAACGAATAATACTGAGACTAAGTTTACTTAGACTGGGAGACCCAGGGCCCCGGTCCACAAACAGCTCGTAACGATACGACCTGTCGTAAATCTATAATTTATCATAGGCTTACGGATGTCTTGTCTCTACGCGCGTCACGATATGGCTGAAAGATTGCCGATGTGACGTTAAATGAGACTGAGTCTACATAGACTGGGAGTCTCCATGACTCTCAAGTCAGGTCACACATCCGGAACTCCTTCACGAGTACATCCCCGCTAAGTCGCCAATGCATTTGAAACGCCTGTCATTCTCTTCAGTAACGCACATACGTGTTTTGAATAGTTTGTTTGTGATTGCATGTAAACTTACGATAGGCAGTTGTGTTATTCATAAGTTCCACTGTAAGACACAGCTAATGCTGATACCAGCTGCAAGTGACAACGCATGGATTGTGTTATTTGTCTGTCGTGCAATTAAGTGTTGAAACTTACCCCCTGTCAAACACAGACTTCTTTGAACAACGGGAAAAGTTCGATGGATACACGGTGCGTTGGGGCACAGAGTGGTGAAAGCATTCGCTGTCCGCATGGGTACAATGTGTGGGCCCCACTCCTGGTGTCCCCCTTCGTGGTATTGCTGGAATATTGCAAAAGGCAGCGTAAAACTAACTTCAGCCAGTGAGTCAGTCGATCATTATACAGCATCTCTATGACAGTGTGAGCGACGTTTCTTTGTATCTGCTCACAGTGGCTGTAAAGACGTTGTATATCTATAGCACCATCCAGGTTGTTAATCACACCAACTTCTAAATACCACCTGTAGATGTTTCCGACTTCGATACCATGTCTTTGGCATATAGTCTTTAATCTATTTCAAAGGTTTCAAATACGTTGCAAGCATAATTGTGAGGGTTGGAATTGGCAATCCGTGATTGTCGTTTGAAGGGGCAAGCGTTGTCGGGTGGTCAGGCCCTCTGACGTGCTTGACACATGTCATTGTACGTGTATTTCAAATGCGTAGATCGATGCTCATGCCTTTGATCACTGGATTGTCTGGTCCAGACACGATTATTTACAGACCGCCTGTACATAAGTGGAATATTGCTGAGTGAGCCGTAAAAAACTCACTCACTGCATATTATCACACATGTAACTAATGCCACGTTCTCAAAGTGTTGGTCATGTACACTTATAAAAGTTGTGGAATATGGGTTTGTATTGATGTCATTCCTCACAATCCAGTGCTCAACAGCATAAGTATAAATATACTTACACTGAGTCACTGACTGACTCCAGTGAGGATTCCATTTGAGGTGTTATATACCTGGTCGATCCAACTGTTAAACTCGTGGGTCGGTGGAGTAGCCACGCGGTTAAAGTGTTCTGTCCTCAAGTCCTCAAGTCTCCTCAAGACTTGAGTTCAATTTCCCTACATGGGCAAAATGTGTGAAGTCCATTTCTGGAGTCCCACTCCGTGATATTGCTAGAATATTGCTAAAAGCGACAGCATACCATACTCATTCACTCACACGATTTCAAAATGAATAATGGAAAACCACAGAAATCGCGGTCAATGAATACACACTTGGATATTCAAGCTGGACTGTTTTGCTGTGGTTTTAGCCCCAGGACATTATGTTTAATTGTTTCGGATTTTAGGATATTTGAAATGCAAGTGAAAATATCTTTAGATTGCATTGAACGTGATGATTGTCATGAAATCATCCGATCTACTTTACAGGGGAAATATGTCACTTGACTACCCGGCAACGGAACGGGCAATCCGACAGTCGTCAGCCACCAGCTGATTCACACTCTGCACTGATCAGCCCGCGAGGTCAAAGAGTTCTCATTGTCGAATGTCACCGAAACGTGATCAATGAGTCCAACGTAGGTCAGTTATAACATATTGTTGCTTGGAGCCTCTCATACAGACCCTGAAACAAATAAAACCAAGAAAACCCACGAAAGTTTAGAAAATGTGGCAAATCTGAAAATGAAGAAAGTCTCAAGACTCCATTTTATTACCTTATCTGTACTATGATTTTTTTTCAGTAAAATATGTTCAAAGACTAGTTGTTAGTCTACTTGGAGAAAAATAACATGGAGACACCTATAAATCTAGATCAGTACGTCTAACCAAAGTTTATTAAGTAAAGTTTATTAAATTATTGTCTGTCCGACTGCCCGGTTAAGATTTCTGACAGACGTTCTAAATTTACAGCCAGCCAACACGATGGTCTGGTAAAAAATTAGATAACATGTTCCATACATCTGAGTAAATTCACCATATCATGAAACTTCTTTGTCGAATCAAGCGTTACCTTTACACCTGCCATATCGCATGCTCACATATCTATGCATTAAAACAGCGACACCTAACGACGCGCGGAGTAAACAAATGTCAAAGGTTATTCATTGTAACTAAAACTGAATTATTTTCTTTGGACTGTCTGGTCTAGTTAAATCCGTTTTGAGTTGGCAAGTTGGTAACGTTTTTCAGTTACAAGCCCAGATATCTGGTTCGCTATTTGCCTATTTTCATGAAGTGCTAACCCTCAATTTATTCATTGTCTTTGTCCGTATTAACTGATTTCAACTTTTGTATCTTGTGGGTTAATGAGTGCAAAAAGCTCCTTGCCTGTCGAAGGACGGCATTCTAACTACTGTAGTTGAAAAGAAGAAATATTGACCATTGTCTTCATATATTCTATGGTGGCGCTGACATTTTTGTGAGAAGACCATATTTTGCCAAAACAAACATAGGCAAGGAAACAAAGGTGTGTTTGAGATAAGTCAGTCGGATTTGTATAATTTGTGCCCGGACGTGTATTTTATATCCTAATCATGACTCGGGACAATTATAACAGGGTTATTTGCCTGTCATGTGACCGGACTTCCCTCGCTTGTAAACAAGCCGTCCACTCAGTACACCTTACAATGAGGTTTACATGATGTTTTGCATGGTTGCATAACTGTACTACAACAACTGTGACAGTGGTAATACATAAAGACTGCACTAAATATACGACGCATTTTATAATACATACAGCATGGAATCTGGAATCATACATAGAGATTTTACAATCGTGCATTGCTTGTGTGTGTTATCTTTAGCGTATATTTCAACCTGATTAAAACTTGTAAAACAATATACAATTGTAAAAATCTGATTTTTTATTGGAGAAAATGTCCAAACAGACATAAAAGTCTCCTCGCTTACTCACTATAGGGCGTTGAAGCACATACGACCGGTATAAACACAAGAAAACGACACAAGAGGAGACATTGTTTGCGCTTTGGGGTATTTTCAGAATGTAAAAAGAACCATTCTGTCTGATGTGATTAATTAGATTCGCCCAACAACAGGTCATAAAATTTAAAACATATCTTTCTGAAAACATCTACCTGCCAAAGAAAATGCCAAAGATTTCACTGGTGATAGCAAGTTTTCATAAGTATCATGTCGCCCCTTGAACTCTAAGTAGGCGAGCAGGGAAGGTTTTTTCCCTATTAAGCTTGGCCCTGTCTCACATATCACAAGTTGGCGCGCGCAAAGAGAGTTGGGAACCAGTTCATCATTATGTTTCCCCTAGCCATTTGCTTTCAGGCGCCCACAACAAAATTTTAATGTGACGTCACCTTGATTCATGGATTACGCAGACGGTTAACGTACAAATTATGATGTATTTTCACTCACAGGAATGGCGACACTTGAACAGTAAATCCCTCTGTATGCTCACCTATAGAAATGAATGCAAATCAAGTAAATGAAGTACATTTCCATGAACGTTAAGGTGATTATCTTCAGTAAGATTGTTATTGGAAACATATAACTGAAAACAAAATAGTAAAGGTTGTAAGTTCTATGGTAAACTGTTTAAGAAGCTTTAAATATAAATTAACTAGACATTCAATAGAATGTACGTAAACCTATTATATACTGCCAAGAACGATTTGTGGAACCGTGAGAGGAACTAGTTATGAAAAAATCTACGAAACCAATTTCAGGCCATTGGTTAAGCGCAGGGAAATGAAGAAACTTACTCTATTCTACAAAATGAGTAATAACCTTACACCAAACTACTCATCTGATTTAATTCCAGAACATGTTTCAATTTTACGTTCTTACAATCTTGGAAATACTGTTAGTAATGGCACAATTCGTTGCCACAGTGTGTCGTATGCTCTGTCCGTACAGACACCATACATTTATGGAACAATTTACCACCCGAGAGAATTAACTCGCAATCAGTCAATTCTTTCAATACACGACCACAGACTAAACAAGAAAATGCTATTTTTGATAAAATCTTTGGATCTAGGTTTTGTCAGATAATCCATACTCCCCACAAGTTGGGTTGTAGTGACTTGAACGCTCATTGTTTTGATAGACATATTTCAAATGATCCAAATTGTGCATGTGGGTACCCATCGGAAATTCTCCCCATTACATCTTCTCTTGCCCTGTCTACACTAATGGTTTTGACTTAAATTCAGTTCTTTAAATGTAATCAAACTTCAACCAACACAATTAATCAGCCTATTTTGACTCTGTTCATAAATACATACTACTTTCAAGTAGATTCAAGTTATTCTAAACTGGTATTTATGCAATTACCATGAACCATTTCATGTAAGTTGTGTAGACTTTTTCCAGTTATTATTGATCTCATGTCTTTGTGGAAGTAACTGTTTCTGAAACAATTCATTGCTTCTGTACTGTATTAATTAGTGATTATATTATATTATATTTAATGGAGCAGCACTTCCATAAGCCTTTTGCTTGTTATGCCAGTCCATATTCATGTCATGTTTATATTTTTTATGAATATTAATATGTTTACAAAATAACAAAACAAAACAAGAACAAACAACAAATTCAAAGCCTTGTGGACGTGTATGCTATGACGTCACAGTTATGACGGTTATCCGTCCTTTGTTCAAGCTTTATACAAACGTCTTGATTACAGTCAAGGAAGTGCACTGCCTGTCAAGACATTGTGTAAGGGAGGTAACCCATGGTAATGTGGGAGCCTACGAAATACATTCAGTGTTAACCATCAACTGGATTCATGAGGTCCGTTGTAGTTCCATATTCCCTCCATCAATGTGTCTTGATATATTGTTCCTCAACATTCGCCATTCAGTCGTCGTGCACACTGACACCCAAGCCATCGAAAGAGATCTAAGAGCATTGTAACAGAACTTTCAGTGGGGTTGCCTAATGAGTTTAGATGTTAGTTGGATCAATGATTTTAAGTTATTCTCGGTCGTGACAGAACGCGAACTGTTTGAAGGCGCGGCCTCTCATGCCGAGATTTGATCTCGAATTGCGTGAGTGAAGCTTCCTTCCAGTGCCGGCGGAACTTGCACCCGTTCCATGAAGATCCGGGTTAGAACTGGTAAACCATGTTTGTCGCACGAGGCGACTAAAGCATCGGTCTCGGCAATTAGAACACGATGATATGTCAACTAAGTCAGGTCACATGACCATCCATTCCCGTAAGTCACCTTTTGCGAAAAGAATTAGTTATTGATTGATTGATTGAGTAGAGTTTTCCACCGCACTTACCAATATTCCAGCTGTAAGCGACGGTCTGTTAATAATCAAGTCTGGACCAGACAATCCAATGATCAACAGCATGAGCATCGATCTGCGCAAGTGGCAACTGATGCAATGTGTCTACCAAGTCATCGAGTGTGACCAACTGAATCCGTTAGTCGACTCTGAAGACAATCATGGGTTGCTGAAAGTCGAAACTCGAAACCTCTCTGCTCGGAGTTGATATACTGGGTGGTGTTCAGATAAACTACGGCGAAACAACGTACCCATCTGGGAACCCGGGGTTAAGGGCTAGGTACACTTTAATCACTAGACTACCCATCCACCCGTTACATGTTTGCATGGTAGGTTGAAACAATATAGTTTGAATCCCACACATGCTTGTTGGTGTTTAGTTTGTGTGTTGTATGAAGCTACAATCATTAATATCCTAACTGTCAGTTGACGGTCTGTAAATAATCGACCAGTGATCAACAGCATGAGCATCAATCTATATTTAATGAAATTTTACGTGACTTATATTTTATTCAGTATTTTATGCACCACCCGTGGTATTCAGATCGTTCTCACGAAGAGAAGGACCAAGCATAAGCAGAAATTAAAAAGAAATACGATATTGCCTAGTTTTACCACGAGCCTGTTGGGGCCTATTTTTGTTATATGTCGTCGTTATTGGCGAAGAACGATCTGATGTACCACACGTTGCCCTTAAAATGTTGAATAAAATATAATTCACGTGAGTAATTTTAAATCTTGGCGGTGGGGCGGTGGGGTACCCTGTGGTTAAAGCGTTCGCTCGTCACGCCGAAGACCCACGTTCGATTCCCCACATGGGTACAATGTGTGAAGCCCATTTTCTGGTGTCCCCCGCCGTGATATTGCTGGAATAATTGCTAAAAGCGGCGTAAAACTAAACTCACTCACTCACTCACTAATCTTGGTGGTGGAAATTTGAGAGCACAACTCAGTGGAGAAACGGGCGTATACATTTGATGGTTCCGTTATTATATTTTTACATGAAAAATATTTTTCCGAAGCGAGGAACTACGTTGCCAATCTTTGCTCGTTTCGCTCACATCCATGAAAACTGGTCAGGTTCTTTCTGCTGCGCAACCCAATTTGCGCTACAGTTTGCCTGTGGTCAGACAGCCTGATTTACACCCGTAAATCGCCTAATAATGCTAAACGCCATCCACGTTATGTTTCAGTTGTGTTTCTTTGTGGCATATCGAACAAGTTCATGAAAATAAAAGCAGATATCAGAAAACAGTTTTATTTCTGAGAGAGGCGAAAATAAAAAGTGTTATTGTCACAATAACATTAAAATGCACATTCGTTGAAAGATTTCACTAAATGCAGTTCGCGTGGTGCACAGGCTGGCTACATTAGCGGGGTTAAACAACCGTCAGCATTGGCTGCCATTCGTGACATAGTCGTGGTGGGTGGCGACTCGGAAGCGGAGTGTGTGATAGCTAATTATAATACGAAATATATACGTTGTACACTATTTAGATATTTTAAAACTTCAGTCTAATTGCTGTAGGAGGTATCTTGAGTGACAAGATGATCAATATTAATCAAATACTAGCTTGTCACCTCAATGACCAACGTTACGAGTATTGCACAGGTACCTGCCAGTTAAATCACGTGATTGTCATATGACAGTCACGTGAACGTGAATGTGAATGTGCGTTTGCTCGAGTGCTCGCGGTGAACCATTATATGCGTTGGCGAACGTGTGAACCACCCAGAATGGATCTCAGCTGGTGTAATACTATCACAGTTCTAGCCCTTGATGACTGTTTTGTAATAGTTTTCACACTTTTACGTAAATGCTTTCGACTAGAAATCAGAAATAGATAAATATTAAAATTGTCACTGAAAGACACACGTGAGATGTTTCATGTGACGAACACCATTACAGATGAGCATGCTGATGTCGATTATCTCCCCTTGAATCATAGTCCCTAAATCACTTCTTCAGTAAAATAGGGACATTTTAGAAAGAAAGTATCATTAAATGGATTACTTAAAGGGAGATAACTACTAAAGTAAGTGATGGCATAAAAAAATAATTCACACCAACATACAACTCATAGCACACTCGTCCAGATGGCAAACATGTGTGGCACAAAATAATATGTATATGAAAACGTGTATATGAAACGAATAATTATCATCTAAGATATAAACCGGTCTCAGGACCATTTGGTACACTCAATACAACGGAGAATGACGGCAACCAATACACCTAAGGAAGGTAACTCCTGGTGTCTAGTGGCGCCTTCTACCAGTATGAGGGCATGGTCGAGACTCCCCACTTAGCCTGCAGGCACTCGGGAGGGGGGATGAAGTCGTTGGGGTCGGGGATGCCGTCAACGATGTCGTAGAAGTGCATGGTGACGGTGTCGTTTGGAGTCTCCTCTGGTCCGATGATGAGAGAATGGATGGGGTAGCAGCCGTTTAGTGTGAAAGATCCGAGCCATGTTTCCCCTGAAAGAAACAGTTTCCATGGTGATTAAAGAATTGGAAAGGGCATTTAACAGAATATAGCATGTGAATTATATGTGTTAATAGGCTGTGTAAAATGTCTCAGTTGTTTCGCGGCTAGATGCTCCACGCGAACAACACTCTGACAAAGAAGGGAACACAATCAGGGTAGATAAGAAACGATCATCTGTTCCCCATACTGGTCTAAGGGACGCAACTCTGTACAGCAAATTGCAGCACTCGAATGAGGCACATCATTCTACGGAAATTTAAGCCATTTCAAGTCGTTTTAGCAATACTGCAATTTGCAGTTTGTTAAATAACAGCATTTACACCCGAGGTGGTAGATTCAAATATACCGAAGATGATCTTTTGTGAAATCTGGAACCAGCTGATCTCCACAATTAAGGGACATAACTGGTGAAATTATTCTCTGTGACATGAACCAGTAAAACTAAAACTAAAAACTATTTAAATCTAATGTCACGCTTCATGATCAATATGTAACATCCTACTGCGGGAAGTAGTTTGTTTGTTGTTTAGCGCCGCAAGTAGCAATACACGAGCCATGCGGTGGCAGTCTGTAAACATATCAGGACCTGAGATGGACTCCTTTGTTAATTTGGTCTCAAGGTCTGAAGGTAAAACTGGGATATACATGTACATGTATAGAGATTACAAAATGAGATGGACTCCTTTGTTAATTTGGTCTCAAGGTCTGAAGGTAAAACTGGGATATACATGTACATGTATAGAGATTACAAAAAAGAGTGAATGTTGAATACGGAAAATGCGAAAGCTAGTGAATAAATCACAACGTTTAAAAATATTGAGTTGGGATATTTTCCATATTCAGCATTTGTGACCTATTTATTACACTTCCAGACTCGATTATTTACAGACAGCCGCCATATAGCTGGAATATTGCTGACTGCGGCGTAAAACTCACTCACTCACTCACTATTTATTACACTGACAAAGGACGGAAACAGTTTCAACCACGATGATATATGCAACAGAAGAAACAAAAACAGAAATATAAACAAAACGAAAGGGAGATAACGATTACGTTTTAGATGAATATAGACAATTATCAATATTCAGTTGAAAAATAATACCAGTCCCAATCCAAAACCCCTATGTTTTGTTTGATTGACATTTTTTGGTCAAATACTGCTTGAACTGAGTTGTAAAGTTCACAAGAAATATCGAGATGGAAAGAGAAAGTTTGGCATTATGACGGCACAATTACCGAATAGCCTAGTTTGGTTGTACAACATTTGTTTCAAATAACCAAGATGATCTCATACAGAAAAAGAAAATTCAGATTACATGTACAATAAAATGCATGAAAATTCATCGGTGCGTTTTCACAGCAAACAGACTGGCAGTTTGGATTTGGCCATATCTTTCCAGGCTGGAGTTGGACTCTTTTGTTTCAATGTGTAGGAGGCAGACTAGGATATTATGCAGTACTTGTCATCTCCTCTACCTCCCGCTTAAAAGATGGAAATATTCGGAAGCCATCATTTGTACATTGTATCAAACTTACAAGTCCTCTTATACTTACCGACAACGTTGTGTTTAATATGCTCCTCTGGAGGAGCAAACAAATTTCATCCCATCGACAAAATCATGTCATGTGTTTCCTTCAAATGCATATTTCGCTGGTAATGACGGATATCTTGGGGAAAGTGTGTTACCATGAAATTTTTGTGTTTTTCAAGCAGTAACCAAAACACAACTAGTCTGTATAAGAATGAATCAACGTCCCCACACACTAGAAATATAATAACAGGGACCCTTACTTTGTCTGAATGGGATCCTGTCGGACCATTCCTGGGCGAACACCTCCTCCCCTGGGCCCCCGATGTAGTACTCGTTCTCGAAGGTAGCGTTAGGGGGGATTCCAAAGTCCCTCCACGTCCTGGGAACGGACTTGATGCATTCCTTGGTCTTCAGGTTGAAGTCGTACGCCACATTGTCGTTGTTGAGGACCAAGTATTCGTGCAGTCTGTAGAGTGAATGAGTAGATTAGTCTTACACCGCTATTAGAAATATTCCAGTAACATCACCCGCCATGGGCTTCACACTTTGCACCCATGTGGGGGAACGAACCCGTGTCTAACCCTCAACGCTTCAGAATAACCCACCGCCACTTGGGAATCAAATCCGCATTTTCCAAGTGACGAGCTATCGCTTTAACCACTAGGCTACCCCACCGCCCCATAATCTGTAGAAATGTAATGAACATACATATACTTTTTTTAAAAAGTAGGGGAACTTCATGGGGTTTTTTATTTGCGATTAAAAGTATTTCGGAGATTTATCGGAGTCAATCAATGTTGATATGATAAATAAATATTGAATGATTTCAGATTGCACTTCTGTAGCTATTTTGAATGTCTTTACAACCATAGCTATTTGGAATGAAGTCGCGTTTGAAAGATGATTGGTGTACGTCGTGTAATTTGCACGTGTACGATTTTCATTTTAAAACAAACAACTGGAAACAAACACTAACAAATGAGTGATGCAAGATGAGTGTTAAAATTAATGTTCTAAGTGATTTCTCGACGCTCTTGAGTATCAAGTATAGGACCCCATGCACGTGTGTGTGGCTACTGCTTTGTGCACGTGCATATCACGTATTGTGTTAAGGGGTGGTAACAGAGGGAAATGGTGGTGCTTTGAGATGTCTGTACTTGAAACGTTTGCCAGCGTTAACACTTCCTATCCAAATTGAAAGTTCAGGTTCCCCTATCTTTTTGAAGAGTATATAAGTAACACGGAGAGTCGGACTGGAGAGAGAGTGTGAACATGGGTCGAGACAACTTTGTTTAGGTTGGTTTGTTGTTTTACGCCGCACTCAGCAATCTTCCAGTTATATGACAGCGGTCTTCTGTATACAATCGAGTCTGGACCAGACGTGCCAGTGATCAACACCATGAACATCGTTCTACGCAAATGGGATAAGATGACGTGTCAACAAATATGTCTGTGAGTCTGTCCACCCAATTCAGTTAGTCGCCTCTTACGACAAACCTGGGTTACTGGAGATCAATTCTAACGCAGATCTTTATTGGTTAAGACCGAGAATTGGGACATCATGGGGACGGACTGTCAGGGGTAATCATAACTCACTGTCGGCCTGGGATGATCTCGCGTTCCTCCTCGAACATCACCTTCCTCCTGTTAGTGGCATCGTAGCCGATGATGAAGCGACGGATGACGTCATCCACGTGGTTGATCTCCATCCCTCGGAACTGTAAGATTGAGTGAGTGAGTTTAGTTTTACTCTAGCGATATTCCGGCTATATCACTGCTGTTGACAGCAGTTGTCACTGCTGCTGTATGATCACACATCATACCCATGTGCGGAATCAAACCTGGGTCCGTCGAAACGAGAGAACCCTTAAACCACTAGGCTACCCGATCGCCCCGAAACTTTAAAACAATCATGCGTATATAAAACCAGAGACACATTACACGCACAGAAAGACTTCAGCTCTTTCGGAGTCACTCGTAAAATGTAAGAAGACATGACGCGGATATGTTCCTCATTCCCCAAAATACTATTCAACAGAAGATAACATGGATGAGAGGTCAAATAATCCACTTCTAAATATTCTCATAGCGCAGTTTTGACTCGCTACACATTTCTTTCTCTCACTGTTTATACATATTTTGATGTTGACAGTTTTGCTTATAGTACACGTTTGCTAAATAAATGAAATACCCTTGGCCCAACCACAGTTGTCAAGTTTTTGTCAGTGTATTCAGCAATATGATTCTGAGGTAGCATTTTGATAGAGTGAAAAACTATAATCATGAAAAGGCAAAACATTATGTTTATAATGAGTTTACTAAAGAATTACTGTAAGTTAAAAATATCATTTCCAGATATATTTTAGTATTCCCAGTGTGCATTTACATGCTGTACTTGTTATGCCCTGACCTGTTGTCATTTTCGAATTCCTCTGTTTAATGCTGTTTCGAAACCAGGAGAAAGGTGTCACTTAGACCCTTATCAGCGACATGGGCACTTTGCCCACTGATATGGCCATTCACAATGCGTGGACGGGACGCCGAAGTCCACCATAATCTAATCTTGTAGAAGAAGTGATCAGAAACACACACCTTTGAACTTTCTTAGCACCTGTATTGAGATATTGTTATCACTTACTTACTGCATGAGTTTTCCGAATGACAAGAACTATATAGCGGGGATAATAATATACTGTAAACTACGCTATTGAACAACAACGCACGAATGTCAAGGACCGGAACAACGTACCAGTGGGACTTAAAGAAAAAGCAAAGATGATAAACAGTCGAGGTGCCTCCTATTACTGAGGGTCTTTATGTCAGTTTTGACTCGTGGAAACTGTGTCATCACACAGTCCATAGTTTACATGCTAAGCGGTCACATACCCTACAAATGTTTTCCAGAGTGCCCACACTATGTTGATCTTTATTTACCCAAAACATTACCATTTCAACATTTTGCAGATTAAAAGTACACCATAATAACTGGAGTTTGTCAAAAACCAATTGTCCCGATAATCAAATTGAAGGAAAAAGAAAGGGAGATACCATTTATATCTGAAAGGAGTAAAGTCAAACATGAAAAAACTGTCACCAGACCATAAATTGCTGTTTTATGACTGTAGGCGAAATGGGAACATACCCCCGGTTACTCTTGCTGTGAAATGTTTTCGAAATAACGATATAGAATAGTGCCTTTAAGTTCGTTATCCGTCGTTAACAAGGTGCCAGGAGCATGTACTTGATTTCAATACTTTTAATGCACAAAGGGGTATTTTGGACCTTGTGTAGCAGCCGAGGGCAACGTAGAACCTGTCATCAAAAGTTGGACGGTTTACTGTGCCGACTTACGTCACCTGGGTGCAAGGGACGTTGGTTCGTATTCTTCCCATGTTTTCAGTGAAGTCAGCTCTATACCTGTGGTCGTGGTTTTCACCAGTGCGGTGAAAGTGGATTTATTTCCACATCAAGCTGACATACCTCGAGATAACCGACGATGTGGGGTTATCCCTCAGCACGCGCTATTATGGGAGCATCTAACAACCTGACTGTATACATACGCAAATAAGATATATAGTATTTATAGTTGTGGAGGCAGATATAACAATGGCCTTCGAGAAAACCGTGGCTGAGGTGTGACTACACTGCACTTTGAGACATATCAGTGGGGTTGGGCCTTCGAGACTATCTGGTTCAGGTACATGTATAACAATGGGAAATGGCCTACGAGAAAAACAATAAATGCCGTTATCCTGGTATCATATTACACTAGTGGACCGTTATTAGGTCACACCTGGCTTACAGCTGATTGTTTATACCTACGCCCTTGATGGTTCCTACACATTCGATGTCATGCAAAAATACCTTTAACAATAACGGTACACATGCACAAACTTAATGCTTCTGTTAACTTTCATTACTGGAATGGGGGTGGCGGGGAGGGAGGGGGGATCAATACTGATCACAACTTTGGGGGCCCTTGCACTCGGGAAGGGTTGCGGTGGGTGAGGATCTGTTATGACCGTCAACTTGGGTGGAGTTACACAGGGTACTAGATGAAGGTGCTTCACTGACCGTACACTTGGAGTAGGGTGACTCGGGGATAGAGGAGGGTGTTGTACTGACCGTAAACTGGGGTGGTGTTATGCATGGAGATGGGAGTTGCCCCAAGGCTCCAACGGCCATCAACACACACGCGATCAGCGAGATCTTCGACATATCGTCTCTTCAGCGCTACACAGAGAGGAGGGGACTGAGGACATCAATCGTTATATACCCGTGTCAACACGCGCTGATCACATGGCTGTCAATATCTGGCATATCACATGTTCAGACACCTTGTGTTTAGGCTGCTGTGTGAGTATCATATGACAGGCATCCATTCTATATTGTCATAAGCTCCCCTTGTTTTAACCCTTGGGGCCATAATAACAAAAGATTTGACCACTCTTCAGGGACTTTGTTCTCATGCATATATAACTCAATATATATAAGTTTATGTGTGGTTTTGCTTTGTGAATGAGTTCCAGGCATAGCTTTTATACCCACCACCCTAAAATAACTACGATTTATATGATTTTTCTGCATAAATAAATAAATAAATAAATAAATAATAAAAATAAAGGAGCGTTAAAGTCGTGGGTGGGTGAGAGCTGTAAGATGTCGTCTGTCTCTGCTCTCGCATTGTCGACACCGTTTTCTGCCAACATACCTAGCTTTGGAATTCTGGATCAGAATGCATCCCTAGACACCTGTGCTTGTACGGACAGGTGATCAAACCGGTTTAGGTACTTGGTCACTGTTTCACTGACCCCGACAGCGAGGATCTTTACGCGCACCTTTGAACATTTCCCGTGTCAACAAACGAGTTTGACTTTAATTTGGTCATGCCTTTAAATGTTTATGAATATGCCATAGGCTGGATGTCTGCAATTTTATTTATACCAACCCTCGTGTTTTACCTTGTTATTAGACTTGTCTTCCTGTTCGCAGTCATAGGATTATCGGGACGGTTAGTTAGCCTAGTGGTTGAGGAGTTCGCCCGGCCCGCCGAGGGTTCGATTCGATTCCCTAACTGGGTACAGCATATACCGCTCACGTGTGGATTATAAATAGCCACGAATAGCTGGCCCATTGCTGATGCAGCGTTATGCAATATTCACTCACTGCTTCAAACATGAGTAACGGTAAAACAATCACTGCGTTAATATTATAATCATTCCTATGCGGTCGGTGTAACGAACGCCCGGTTTGTCCACGTGTTCACCCAACCGCCCCAACGTCCGCTGATAAAATTTAAGATGACCCAAGTTCTCGCAGAACCGTTTCCTTTTCATTATCAAGCTCAGGGTAACCCTCTACAAAACTGAAGCACGGAGAAAACATCCTCGACATTTTAACATGTTCACCTGCCGATTGAGACAGTTTGCTTTCATCTTCAAGCAATTTGAGATTAATGATGACTAGAAGACTAGGAACGGACTTAGAGTGTATAACGTTTTCGGATTCCGTGTATGTATAGAGGCCATATCACGTGAAGATCTGTCCGCGGATCACCACATTGTGGTACAGTATTTGTTCTACTTGTAATCAGAAGTCTAAGTGTTGTAGAGATAACCTCGATAACCAGTGATAACAACCATAAGTGCCTGCAATGTCATTAACACCAGATCTAAGCGTTCGCTACTGCTACCCGAAGATTGAACGGCCCCCTGTTACTAGTCACGTCAGAAAGACGTTTCATGTGACCAATCAGAGCTTTTCTTACGACATACCGGAAGTGAAAGCCGAACGCGTTAACACAGTAATCATGCAGTTTCCATACGTAACATACTCTCTAGACCATCTTTCCTTATTCCATTTCAATTCTCAGATACATCACGCATAACAAGGCAATATATATATATATATCACATCTTTGAAGTATATATACGTGCTTTTATATACATATGGATACATAGAATATCGTGACAGTTTCTGTAGAGGATATATATAGCACACTCGCCTTTCATTTCAAGCATGGGTACTGAAGGCCTATTCTACCCTGGTCCTTCACGGGTCACAATAGATTGGGCCATAAATGGCAATTAGGTCGTTTAGCCAAACATGACGACGGTCCCACATTTTCACATAAGTGTAGATATAAATCTAAAAAAAATTGTATTCTGTTTTATTTTTATCCGAAAGTTCTACAGCGATACTTGACACACTTGCTTGACGACGGTGTTAAAACTTAAACCGAAACGTCACTGGAATAGAGTAGTTGCTAATCCATACAGTGTTGTTTTTCCTTGCTTTGGCAAATGTTGGCTTCCTACATGATTCATTTTATTGGTCGGTCAAAGGTTGCGCCTACGCGACCTGCCGAGGACTGTTTTCAGATCTCTTTGTGATGGTCGGGCACCTATAACAGATGTGGAAACATTGTTTGCCACAATCGCATTCACTGGCTCATACATGTGTGGATATTTATTTTCCCAAACTTACAAGGGTTCAACGGTGAAGTAACAACATGATACTCTGAACTATCACATCTTGGTTTCCTCATGTTCTAATTTGAAGTGCAAGGTTGAAGCTCACCTGATTCACTGTGAATCGTGATGACGACACATGTATCTAATACAAGGCTGCAAAAATACATAAAGGAGTGTGGTAAAAGGTCAGATGTGACTGCAAGGTATTCGATGTGCTACAGTTGTCCCGTAAATATGAGTTGTAGTTATAGTAGAAGTAGCAGTTGTTGTACTAGTAGTTTGTTTGTTTGTTCGTTTGTTTGTTTCATATTAATAGTGTTTAACGCCGCACTCAATATTATGTCAGTGACATGCCAGTGGTCTGAAATAACTGGGTCTGCACCAGACAATCCCGTGACCAACATTATGAGCATCGATCTACGCATCTAGGATACGACGCTATGTGTCAACTAAGTCAACGAATCTGACCACAAGTTCCTGTTAGTCGCCTCTTACGACAAGCCTGATTTGCTGAAGATCGTTTCCAATCCGGATCTTCACGGGTCGTACAACTAGTAGTAGCTGTTTGTAGTAGTACTAGTAGTAGTAGTAGTAGTAGTAGTAGTAGTAGTGGTGGTGGTGGTGGTGGTGGTGGTGGTGTCGGGTATTCATTTAGCTGACATTTCATTGAATCAGATGTCTACACTGGGAAGCTGAGCGTACCAATCACAATGCTTCCTTTATGATTCTGTTCCGCTTCTTTTATTCCATCGATTAAACTTGGCAAAAAATTGTTGCAGAGGTACTTGAAACAGACAGGACTCCTTGCATATATTTTTGTAAGGTTTCAGACCTGACAATTTGTCTGTATGACTTTTTCCTTCATTCTAGCTAAGTCGTGGCTGCAGCCGCCACCTCTGTTAACGCTGGCAAACTCTGTTGTAACGGCATATCTGATTGGCTACTGTGAGAGGGCGGAACCAGCAAATTTAAAGGGAGGTAACAAAATTTCGGGCCGAGCCGTAGATGCATCCAGGATACTTGTGGAGATTTATCGGAAAACATACAGTGGAGATTATCGAGAATGGCTTCTATGGTGAACTTCAATTATTCGTCCTGTGTTGGAGTATTTCGTATATGTGTACTGTTAGTCTATTAGTATTTATTACTTTCATTACGATTAGGTAGAAATAGTCGGCGTATTTTCCGCTAATGGTTAAGGAAGCATGAGCCCATCCAGACGGAGTATATTGCCAGCCGTGAATGAAGACTGGATTACGGAGCATATACACGTTTGGTAGGCCACATTCACTGACCTTTACAGCATGGCAACAATGCTGAAGAGAAAAAATACACAGTGTTCTCATACTTGATCAAAATACTCCACGTTAGTGAAACGTTACTTGTCTACAAAATATCGTGGAAACATCACAACTATATAACACCTGCATCAAATACATCTTCATTTATGTTTATCTTATTCTTAAACACGATGACATCTGGTTGTATGCTTCTTTCCTGTATGACCTTCATATTTTTCATTTATCAGGGCTGACATGCTCAAAGCAATCCCAACGCTACAATGATTGTAACTCCCATTCTTCAACATAGACTGAAGACAGTCGTAGCGCTGATTGCTTTGTGCAGATGGGCCCTGAACTGATAGTTGTCACTACGTGTGGGGTGGGTGTGCCGATTCAGTGTAAACTAGATGGGTATATCAGAGCCAGCCATTAGGCTGAAGACCTCCTGGACATAATCTAAACTTCGAGAGCCTTAATCTTTTCTACTGAACAATGGTGTTGTCCTGTTGACCATTACAAACCTGCACATTATCGTATGAGTAAATAAACGCCACCCACGTTATGTTTGTCTCAAACTTATATTATTTGTGTTTGGTTGTGACATATTGCACATGTTCATGGAACCAGACACAGTTTTCAGAAAATAGTTTATTTTTGACAGATGCGAAAATAGAAAGCGTAATGATCACAATAACATTAAAATGCACATTCGTTGAAAGAGTTTTACTAAATGCAAGTGCACAGACTGGATACATTGCCGGGCATCAACAACCGTCAGCATTGTAATGTCATAATGTCATAAGTGACAAACAGTCAAAAACAAATACGATCGGTTGCAGGTGACCTTGGATCGTGATCACAGTAGATGGTGACTGGGATGTGTGAAAGCTCATTAAAATCTGAAATATATACCTTCTACACTACTCAGAATCTTATAAAAATTCCATGTAATTGCTGAAGAAGATATCTCGGCGAACCAAATAAATTAATATTAATCAAATACATACTTGCCAACTCAATGACCAACGTTATGAGTATTGCACAGGTACCTGCCAGTTAAATCACGTGATTGTCATATGACAGTCACGTGAACGTGAACGTGAGTGTGCGTTGGCTCGAGTGCTCGCGGTGAACCATTATATGTGTTGGAGAACGTGTGAACCGCCCAGAATGGATCTCAGCTGGTGTAATACTATCACAGTTCTAGCCCTTGATGACTGTTTTGTAATAGTTTTCACACTTTTACGTAAATGCTTTCGACTAGAAATCAGAAATAGATAAATATTAAAATTGTCACTGAAAGACACACGTGAGATGTTTCATGTGACGAACACCATTACAGATGAGCATGCGGATGTCGATTATCTCCCTTAAATCACAGTCCCTAAATCACGTCTTCAGTAAAATAGGGACATTTTAATAAAAGTTTAATTGAAAAGACTTCTTTAAAGGAGATAACTACTGAAGCAAGTGATGTCCTCAGAAATAATTCACACTTACACCTTACAGTACACTCGTTCAGATTGGAAACAAATGTGACACAAAATATATGTATATGAAAACACATTTAGAATAATTAACATCTAAAATATATAGCGGCATCTGGACCATTTGATACACTCAACACAATGGAGAATGGCGGCAACCAATACACCTAAACGAGGTAACTCCTGGTGTCTAATGCCGCCCTCTACCAGTATGAACGGATGGTCGAGACTCCCCACTTAGCCTGCAGGCACTCGGGAGGGGGGATGAAGTCGTTGGGGTCGAGGATACCGTCAACGATGTCGTAATAGTGGACGGAGATCGTGTCGTTTGGAGTTTCTTCCGGTCCAATGATGAAAGATTGGATTGGGTAGCAGCCGTTGAGTGAAAAGGATCCGAGCCATGATTCCCCTGAAAGAAGCGGTTACCATGAATTGGGAAAGAGGGCTAACAGAGTACAGGGAGTTTATATGATGTACTTATAGACTCTTTGAACAATGTCGTGGCATCCTGGACATCATTCTGACCTAGCAAAAACTAAAGGGTATTTAAAATGCAAACAACGTTTATTTGGTTCCCAGCATAGGTCAAAAGGACGGAACTCTGTACAGCTCATTGCAGCCCACGAATAAGCTATGTTATTAGCGTAAATGTATCATGCTATTTCAAGTCACTCTAACAAAGAAATATGCAATTTGATGACATTTATACCCACGGTGGTAGATTCTAATGCACTGAGGATAAACATTTGAGAAATGTGGATATGATTGTCACAACGTCTACCCAACCAATGTAAGAGCAGCCGTTGGACGGATGAATTATTACACATTCATTCGAATTGTTGTTGGTTTTGGCTATTACTGCTGGTACACTCGATCTGTTGTTTTGTGACATGAACCAGCAAAACCAGCAAAACCAGCAAAACTCTACATGAATTATTTAAATTCACTCTTTCTGACCAACGTGTGATATCCTACAGCAGGGAGTAGTTTGTTTTTAACGCTGCATTGAACAATATTCCTGCTGTATCATGGTGGTCTGTGAATAAATCTAGACCAAACGATCAAGAAATCAACTGCGCGTCCATTTATCGATCGCTAGAAATTGATCTTACTTTAGCTCAAGGTTGACAGAGGTTTGTTCAAGGTCATTAATGAATGAAGTAAGCAATTAAGTAAAACATTAAGTAAAACATATGTCCACAAAATAAATAAAAGTATTGTCTGAAGAAAACCTTATCGTATGTTTACAGTGAAATGTCACTTTAAACAAAACAGTGAATCGAATAAACCATAATTAAGATTATGAATTCTCATAAATGTACTTTTCCAGCTGGAAATTTAACTCTCAGAATTTTATTCAACTTAGGATAAAAGTAGGTTAACAAACGTTCATAGATTCAAATCGATATTATTGGTTTGTATTAGAAGGGGGTTAACAAACGTTCATAGATTCAAATCGATATTATTGGTTTGTATTAGAAGGGGGTATGCACATGTAATGAGTGAGTGAGGGAGGGAGTTTAGTTTTACGCCGCTCTCAGCAATATTCCAGCTATATGGCGGCGGTCTGTAAATAATCGAGTCTGGACCAGACAATCTAGTGATTGACAACATGAGCATTGATCTGCGCAATTGGGAACTGATGACATGTGTCAACCAAGTCAGCGAGCCTGACCACCCGATCCCGTTAGTCGCCTCTTGCGACAAGAATAGTCATCTTTTATGGCAATCATGGGTTGCTGAAGGCCTATTCTACCCCGGGACCTTTACGGGTTATACGTAATGAAACACAGACAGCAAGTATGGTTGGTCTAAGTTAACGCTCATCACATTGGTGCATTGGTTTCACTGTTCTATCTACTGTGTCTACCCCCTTGTAATACAAATAACAACGATATGAATCTATATTATCTTCGAGATTTAAGAGTACATTTGGCAAGGTAAACTTATGAGGATAAGCGATCTTAATTTCACTTAATTTGATTTACTTCTTTGTTTAAAGTGAAAGTCATCGCTACGTTTTCACAGCAAACAGACTATAGGCAATTTGGATGTGGTCAGTTTGTCCAGGCTGGAGTTGGACTCCTTTCTTAATTTGTTCTAAATGTGAGAGATATTATGCAATGCTTGTCATCTCCTCTGCCCCCGGCTTGAAAGATGAAAATATTCGGAAGCCATCATTTGTACATAGTAGCAAACTTGCAAGTCCTCTTATATACTACCGACAGAAAATAAGGGAACCAAGAAATTGAATGTAGATGACTTTGACTGTGACAGGGTCCGATATCGTGGCGTATCTCCCAAACGCAACATCCAATGACAATGGAATTTCGCGTAACTCCTGTAAATGTACTGGAGAAGTCGCAATCACTAATGCAATAGAGATTGACACTTACTGACAGAAATGCCTCCGAGGCAGTATCTCGGTGAAGCAACAAAATGGAGAATTGTGGGGATGATAGAGGGGGGGGGGGGGGGGGACATCATTATGTGAAGTTGCCCGGCAGATGGGTAAATCAAAAAGTGTAATTTCACGCCTGTGGGAGACGTACCGTCAAACGGGTGGGGTTGCAACGAGACCTGGGCGTGGTAGACCAAAATCAACGACACCACGACAGGATCGTCTCATTACGTTAATTGCTCTACGCGATAGGTTTAAATCGGCCCCTGCCATCAATAGAGAATTCCGCACACTCACTGGAAGACGAATTTCAAACTCAACCGTTAAAAACCGACTCTATCAAGCTCGTCTGAAAGCAAGACGGCCTTTTAAGGGTGTCACCTTTTCAGCTCACCATAAGCGCCAAAGATTGGCATGGGCTAGGCAGCATCAGGGACGGGCTATGCGCCACTGGCGTTACACCATGTTCTCTGATGAGTCAAGGTTTTGCCTACGATTCACAGATGGCAGAAAACGTTGTTGGCGTCGGAGCGGGGAGTGATATGCCAGAGCAGCAATTCTTGACCATGATCGATATGGAGGTGGTAGTGTCATGGTTTGGGGTGGGATTACACATGACAGACGATCAGATTTGGTCATCATTAACGGAGCCATGACTGGTCAGCGATACGTTGACCAAAAATTACGTCCTGTTGTGGCTCCATTGGCTAGAGTTATCGGCCGACATTTTGTATTCCAAGATGAAAATGCCAGACCACATCGGGCCCGAATTGTCTCCGCTTATCTCCGACAAGAAGGTATCCAGACATTGGACTGGCCGTCTAAGTCCCCAGACCTGTCCCCAATTGAACCTCTCTGGGACGTTCTTGGTCGAAGGGTGTACGCCAGGGACCCAGGACCCGCCAACCTGGCCCAGCTTGGTGCAGCTGTCCAAGAGGAATGGCGGGCAATACCACGGGCAACCATCCGGAAATTGATTAACAGCATGCCATCAAGGTGCCGTGAATGTGTTGCCCAACATGGTGGACACACCAGATATTGAACTTGACGCCTAAAATTGATTTAGTGGATATTTAAAGCAGTTTCAAATTCGCTATTATTTCATTAGTTTCCTTATTTCTTGTCGGTAGTATATTTACCGATAACGTTGTGCTTGAGATGCTCCTCTGGAGGAGCAAACATATTTCCATCCAATGAAAAGAATTTCTCATGTGTTTCCTTCAAATGCATATTTCGCTGGTAGTGACGGATATCTTGGGGAAAGTGTGTTACCATGATATTTTTGTGTTTTTCAAGCAGTAACCAGAACACAACCAATCTGTATAAGAATGAATCACCATCCCCACACCATAGAAATATAATAACAGGGATCCTTACTTTGTCTGAATGGGATCCTGTCGGACCATTCCTGGGCGAACACCTCCTCCCCTGGGCCCCCGATGTAGTACTCGTTCTCGAAGGTAGCGTTAGGGGGGATTCCAAAGTCCCTCCACGTCCTGGGAACGGACTTGATGCATTCCTTGGTCTTCAGGTTGAAGTCGTACTCCACATTGTCGTTGTTGAGGATCAAGTACTCGTGCAATCTGTACAATGAGTGGGTGAAATTAGTTTCACGCCTGCTTCAGCAATATTCCTGTATTATGGTAGCCGAAACCAGAATTGAGCTTCGCACATTGCACCCATGTAGGGAATCAAACCCGGGTCTTCTACGTCACGAAGGCACAGTGTCACAGTTTGTCGTCAATTGTGGCCTATATTTTATATATTGGGGGCATATGCCCACTTTAGCTTCCTTTTAATGCAAGGATTGTGCGTACAAACATCCTATTCGTCAAGACTGCTCTGATGCTCAAAACACTTGGGGGTAGAGAGCACGAGAGTACATTTGATGCAACGTTGCATTAATTTATTCGAAACTTTTAATTTAATATTGTAATCTAAATACGTAGTGTTGTATGGTAGTGGTTGGTGGCTGATAGTTAGTGTTATTGAGAGAAAATGTGGTGTGACATTTAACCCATCCCTTGTAATTTATAGAAGAACAGTCCTACAAGTCAGTAACTTCCAAACACGAAATACGTTATTTTGGGTGGTATTTTGGGGGTATTGTCGCAGTAAAAATATTACTCATCATATATTCTTCACCGGTGGAAGTAACGGATGTAATATTTCTAGAATAACTCTGTTCAATACCTATAGATATTATTCAGTTCATTTCATATACACTTGAGGAACAAGATTCCTCGCCATGAGAGAGTTGGCAGGAACGAGAATTAACCACATGTTAGACTGAAGATGTTCAGACTTTGACCTTGTGTTCACCAGGAAGGGACTGTTGGGGGTAATCAAAACTCACTGTCGGCCGGGGATCACCTCGCGTTCTTCCTCGAACAGAACCTTCCTCCTGTTGGTGGCGTCGTATGCTACGATGAAACGTCGAATCAAATCATCCACGTGGTTGATCTCCACCATCCGGAGCTTTAAGAAATACAAATGACACATTAAACAATGTAGACTGGATGAGGGGTCAGCATATTGGAGGCTCACCGAGAATCATAAAAAACAACACGAAACGGATATCATGTTTGTTCCTCGTCGTCTCAGACACACTTGACCAGTATTGCTTGTTTGTTTCTTTGGTTGACGCCACACATAGCAATCTGCCAGCTATATGACGGCGATCTGTAAACAGTTGGATGTGATGAGAGCAATCCAGTGATCAACAGCATGAGAATCGATCGTTGGGACGCGATGACATGTGTCAACCAAGTCAGAGAGCTTGACCACCCAATCCTGTTAGCTGCCTCCATGGCAAGCATGGTTTGTCGAAGATCAGTTCTAACCGGGGTGTGTACGGATGTTTCAAACAGAAAATACCATAGAGTATTTTGCAATCAACTCGGTGTTAGTGCAACATTTAATCCCGAGATGGTAAAACAACTTTACTGAGGATTACTTCAAGTTGAAAAATATAATCGCTATTTTTGATGATGCTTGCATAATCCCAGTTTAACGGTCATTTTCAATTAAAGTAAAAGGGTGTCGGTGAAACATTATCAGCGACAGGGACACTTAATCAGCTGATACCACCATTCACACTGAATGGATCGGACGCCCGAAGTCCACCATAATCTAATCAAGTAGAAGTTGACATGATCATTAACACACACCTTTGAACTTTTTAAGAACCCGTACTGAGAGAGTGCGATCACATAATGACTTCATGCGTTTTCCAAACAACAAGCGCCATCTATTGGAAAAATACTGCCAACTACTGATGAACTCGATTACAACGAACGTATAAAAGATACTTTTATTCTTCCCCAGGCCACATTCAGTTGAAATGTGTATGACGAACTAGAACAAATAGTGCCTTAGGGTTCGTAATACCCGCAGTTTGCTCAGTGGTTGCTAGGAACATATTCTCGAGTTTAATACGTTGTAACGTCTTCATTTAAACGTACAAAGGGTATATGTGACCTTGTGCACCAGGAGATCTAGAGGTCAAGGTTGAAAGTGTCGTCAAAGGTGGACAGTTACCATACCGTACCGTGCCTTACCGTACAGTACAACAACACCACACCACTCTACACTATAGTTTCAGATATAACAACGGGGTACGGTGTTCGGGAATGCCATGGTTCGGATATAACAGTGGGGTGCGGTGTTCGGGAATACCATGGTTCGGATATAACAGTGGGATGCGGTGTTCGGGAATACCATGGTTCGTCTATAACAGTGGGATGCGGTGTTCGGGAAAACCATGGTTCGGATATAACAGTGGGATGCGGTGTTCGGGAATACCATGGTTCGGATATAACAGTGGGATGCGGTGTTCGGGAATACCATGGTTCGGATATAACAGTGGGATGCGGTGTTCGGGAATACCATGGTTCGAATATAACAATGGGATACGGCCTTCGAGAAAACCATCGTTCATATACAACAATGGCGTATGGCTTTCGATAAGACCATTTGTGGTTCGGATGTAACATAGGAATACGGCCTTCGAGAAGACTATGGTACAGTTAATAACAAAAGGTCGTGACCTTCGAGAAGTCCAGTGTTGGGATATAACAATGGCATATCGCTTTCCAGAAGACCAATGTTGAGGAGGTTACAATGGCGTACGGCCTAAGAGAATACCACGGGTCGGATATAATAATGGAGTATGACCTAACTGCCGTTATCTTTGTACAATATTACTCCAGTGCACCGTTATCACACCTGGCTTTATACTTACGACCTTGATGGTCCCTACACACGCGATGTCATACAAAAACATACTTATTAACTATAACGGTACACGATTGGTGGCACTGTTAAAGACAGTTAACAAACTGACACTGGGATTCTCGCAAAGCAAAACCCAGCTAATTACAGTTTGTGCAAATCAGAATCTCGGCTTGCAAAAAAGTCCGAATTACAGTCCTTTTGGGAGGTGAGGTATAAGGATCTGTTCCGATCTTGGGTTGAGTTACACCGGGTGATAGATGAGGGTACTGTGCTGACCGGAAACTGAGGTGGTGTTACAAAGGGTGTTGATGGAGGGCACTGTTATGACCGTGGGGTGAGGTAGCGTTAAACACGAGATTGGAAAAACGGGTGGTGGAGGGTACATATACTGTACTGACCGTAAACTGGGGTGGTGTTACACATGGAGTGGGGAGCTGCCCCAAGGCTCCAACGGCCATCAACACACACACGACCAACGAGATCTTCGACATGTCGACTCTACAGTGCTACAGGAAGAGGAGGGGACTGAGGACATCAAACGTTATATACCCGTGTCAACAAGCGCCGGTCACATGACTGTCAATATCTGGCATATCACATGTTTAGCATGTGTTATCGTATGACATGCCTCAATTTTTCATTGTCATACGCTCCTCTTGTTTTAACCCCGGGGTCATGATGAGTGAGTGAGCGAGTGACTATAGTTTTTTTCACCGCCTTTTAGCAATATTCCAGCAATATCACGTCGGCGGAAACCAGGAATGGGCTTCACGCATAGTACCCATAGAGAAGTAGTAGAAGAATCAAACCTGGGTTGATTGTGACACGTCGCTTTCATCTTCAAACAATTTGAGATTAATGATGACTAGCAGATTAGGAACGGACCTTGATGACTGAAAAGTAAAAGTTTAACTGATCCAGAAAACTGATTGTGAGACATCAGCCTATTTTGCACGGAAGCCTATTAGGGCCACGTTTCGCTATTATTCGGTATCTTGTATCTTGACAATTCAACTTGGTATCTTGAAAAATCAACTTGCTATCTTCAAAATTCAACATAGTATTTTGAACATTCAACATCCTATCTTGAACAATCAACTTAGTATCTTGAAAATTTAAGTTAAACTTATTGTCTTGAACATTCAACTTAGCATCTTGAAAATTCAACATCCCATCTTGAAACTTCAGCTTAACTTTGTTGAATATTCAAGTAGATATCTTGAATATTCAACTCGGTATCATAAAGATTCAACTTAGTATCTTGAAAATTCAACACCCCGTCTTGAAAATTGTTGAATATTCAAGTAAGAATATTGAACATTCACCTTAGTACCTTTAAAATTCAACATAGTATCTTGAAAGTTCAAGATACTTAGTATTTAAGTGAAATGTTCAATGTTCATCGTATGCATTTCAATCTTTCCTTTACATGAACAGTGCCGATAAAACAAAACAGAGATAGTATCATGTCCATGTATTTTTTCTTGGGATTATTTAATGCCGAGATTCTATGCTTTCTACCACAGTATCATGGCTTGATTATACTCGACTATGCAATGAATTCACAGAGACTGTTCACCACCTTGTCAGTGGATGCCCTTCCTTGGCTCAGACATGATGGCATGGCTCGCTGTCTTTAAAACTATCGTCTCCGCCATGCCTGTGGCTTTGACACGGAGGTCCATCCATACGACCTTGAGCATGTCCAGGGCGTCCTCGAAAATAACAATTTTAAACTTCTCTGGAATAGGCCAATATACAGCCTCAGAAAAATTCCTGCCAACAAACCTGATCTTGTCCTATGTGTTAATGCCAATGAACTTATTTACATCATTGAAGTTTCTGTCCCTTTTGACAGCACGATTCAGGGAAAGCGTGATAAATATGCGGACCTCGCCTTTGATTCAGTTCATTTCAATTTATTACTCAACACCAGCAACGCCGGTACATGAGAATACAAGTTCAAATAAATACATAAATTATATAAATATATATATGACAAGATGGCAGATAAAGAAAGAAAAGCAAAAAGTTAAGGTATCTTTGTAGACTTAAATATTACATTAATGTACACAGCAAGATTTTTAAGATTGCGGGTTTTTGTAGAGGAGAACAGTTTGACACCTTCCACAGGGATACAAAATTCATGTACGAAGGTAAATATTCTTGTCTAGACTGTAATAAAGCATCGCACTTGAACAGATAATGAAATTCATCTCCCACAGCATGAGAATTGCATAAAGAGCACAGACGATATTCCCTAGGAACATTTACCCAACGACCAATTTGTATAGGGAGGTGATGATTACTCGTTCTGAATCTTAAAATCGGGAAATAGATATGTCTTGGCAGAAAGAGATATCTGTCAAATTCTATATTATTTTTTAGAATACGATAAAAAGACGATTTTGAACTCTTTATCATGGAGGTATGCCATTTCTGTAAAAACTGGTCTTTCAGGACCTGTTCAATCTTAAAGGAGAGAAACTTAGTTGTACAGACAAATGGATTATCAAATATTTCGGATAAACCACAGTCATTAAGTGTCTGTCTTACAAACTCAATCCAGGGAAAAAACTGATTTCAGAACTAGCTTGTAGCATAATAGAATATATGTTGTATGATAGTTTAGCCTGGCGGGTGTTTGTTACCATTTTGTACCAAAAACTTAAAAGTCTTTTGTTTAGCTTAATATACAACGGGTATCGACCAAATTCTGCGTATATCATATAATCTGGAGTTGAATTTCGAAGACCTGCAGCAAGCTTCACAAATTTTATATGTATTCTTTCAATTAAGTTGATGTTTTCGAACCCCCAAACTTCACATCCATATAACAAAATCGGTTCAATAATTACATCGAAAGCTGAAAGGGTGCATTCAAGTGGTAAGTTTATATTGCGTGATGTTTTCAAAAGAGAAAACATTGCCTTCGTACCCGCAGATGCAAGTGCCTTAATTGCCTGAATAAATCTTCTATTACGATGAAGGGAAATACCAAGGTAACAATAGGAGTCTACTACCTCAAGAGGCACCTCATCATAGTAAAAGTTTGAACTTAGATGACTTTGCAGGACCACTACCAAAAACAACGACTTTAGTTTTGGATAAATTGACAGATAGCTTCCATTCATTGCAGTCACAATAAAATGCATTGAGAGATTTTTGAAGATCATAAGGATCATCGCTGAACAGGACGGTATCATCAGCGTACAATAGTATCACAAGTTGAAGGCAAAGAGTTACACAGACATCTGAACCGTACTGCAATTTTACACTCTGACACCAACTATGTACTAAATATGATTCAAGATCATTTTTAAAAAGGCGAACAACAAATGGGAGAGATTTTCTCCTTGTCTCACACCAGAGTTACTTGGGAAAAAGTACGAGATCCTGTTGTTGAGGAGTATGGTTGATTTAATATCTTTGTACATGTTTTTAATAAGTACAAGGAACCTGCCTGAGACTCCGTTATTAAGCATTTTATGCCATAAACCAGCTCTCCAAACAGAATCAAATGCTTTAGAAAAGTCAATAAACACACAATATAGTTTTTGTTTGGCATTTTTGAGAAGGCTGAATAATAAGACATTACGAAGATATTTTCCATGGTTGAAAAATCTTTCCGAAAACCGGCTTGAGCGGGTATTATAATATTCAGATTCCACAAATTTTGTTAGCCTAGCATTTAAAATACTCGTAAGCAGCTTGCTGAAGCAACTGAGAATAGTAATGGGTCGGTATGAATTAGGGTCTAAGTTATCACCTTTTTTCTTGTACAAAGGTTTGGTCATTCCTATCAGCCAATCCTCTGGTATAAATCCGGATGACAGTATTAAGTTAAACAGTTTAGTTAGTATGGGAAGTAACACCTCAAGAGCATATTTAAAGAACTCGTTTTCTATAAAATCAATTCCTGGAGCTTTATTTCGTTTTACATGTTTAACTGATGAGATGATTTCATCACGGGTGATATCTGAATTGAGAATATCTGACTCAATAGGGTTTGGGCTAACAAAGTCTTGTGATGTGTTATGTACATTCCGATCATTTAATTCTTTGAATAATTGAAAAAAGGTGTCCAGATCAGGGTGTTTTACTTGTTTACTATTCCCACCACCATTCAAAGGTTTCCAGTAATCCTTTGGAGCATACGTTTTATTGTGACGTAACATAGTCCTTGTCTTTGATTTATATTCTTTGATATGTTTATCCAGGATTTATTTTACGATTTGCACATAAGTTTATATTTTTTTTATTCACCAAGGACCTATTTTTCTTTAAAATGCGTTTTGTTTTATAGAAGCGATTTCGCATGATTTTACATTCCCTGTTGAACCATGAATCATGTTTCTTATTATGTTTAACTTTACTTGAGACATGAGCATTATTACGTTTTACACCGAAAGTGGACCGAGCAGCATCAAGGAGTACATTAGAGATATCAGTAACGATGTTACTCACAAACTGTTTGTCGACGATTTCACTGGACATATTTTGGAGTCGATCGTGTATGATGTCAAGCTTCTCCACATCAATATTGTCCTGAAACTGAGCAGCAAGTTTATCATCAAAAATTAGGTTGATTTGCCTGAATGTGTGTACCACTATTATTACTAACAGACTGCTCGGCTACTGGACAGCTCAGTGCTTGAATAGAAAAGGTTACAGGACAGTGTACATCAGAGTAAAACGGTGAAAACTCTTCAATATTAAAATTCGATATAATTCTTAGTACTGGTGGAGAAACAATCAGATAGTCAATGACAGTTTTATCTTTACACGAGAGAAATGTCTCGCTTGCATCCCAAGTACACTGTCGTCAGGCTCCCCTTTGTTCTCGGCGCCCTTATTTCCGGGTCTCTTGGCGCAGATCAGGAGAGTATCCGGGTTCTCCACCGGGAGCACAGCCCTTGTGACAAGCTGGGTAATGCGGAAGGCTGCAGTGTTGGGGAGCTTTCATATTCTCTGGAAAGTTCTTGGTGGGTTCGACTAGGCAGTGTTTCCTGGGAGAAGTCCCATTCACTGTTTGGGCTGCGTGTAGAAGGGGCGATGGCCCTGAGCTGATGATGAGCCTCATCCAAACCCTCTCTGCTGCATATCTATCTTAATCTGTAAAATAATAATGGATAGCTAATAATGGATAGCATTTATATAGCGCTTATCTTCGAAAGGACACTTGGTGCATTCCTCTCACAAAAAGAGGAAGGAAAAGTACACATTAAGAGAAAGCCTGTTTAAATAAGAATGTTTTTAAACCAGTCTTAAATGAACATAGAGGAGGGGAATTGCGGAGTTCATTGGAAGAGCAGTCCAAACTGAGGGCGCACTGTATTTGAAAGAGCGCTGTCCTGCTGACTTTAAGTTGTATTTTGGGACTTTAACAGTTTCTCACTGGAAGAAGGGAGAGTTCGTTGAGCCTTGTATGTAGAACGTTCTCTGGACCGATCTGGATAGTGAACCATCAAAATGGCGAAACACAAGTGTTGCAATCTTGTATTTGCATCGACATGCGATAGGCAGCCAATGCAGATGCTGCACCATGGGAGTTACATGATTATGCTTTCGTCTCTTTATCACAAGACGAGCTGCACTGTGTTGTATTCGCTTCAGTCGAGCAATCTCGTCAAGAGGGAGACCAAAGAAAACCGAATTGCAGTAGTCCAACCTTGAAATGATAAAACAACTTACAACTTACACTTCAGTGAGATATGGTCCCGATTTCTCGAAACAAACTTAAGTTTTTACTCAAATCTCAAACTGAGTCTCAAAATTTGAAACTGATGAACCTTTAACTCAACTGCATTTTTTAAATGTAAAACCCCAAGCAACTTAAGTAATATATCCACCAAATTCAAATTGCCCCCTGTAATTTGAGTTTTATGTCGATTTCAGTTCATTTTGTGAAAAGCGTTTTCTCAAGTTTGAGTAAAAACTCAGACTCAAGTCAAAACGCAGTTGTTTCGAGAAATTGGGGCATGGTCTAATAAAAGCAAGGCGGCGCATCTCAAGGAGGCAAGCGTGATACACTGATCATGTGGTAATGGAAATTTAGTGATTGATCTAGGTGCACCCCTAGATAGTTCACACAAGGTTGGAAAGGAATATCACTCTCTCCTACCACACCTGACTCATCTTTAATGAGTTTTAGACGGCTAGGTGCACCAATTGGCATAAGTTCTGTTTTTTCAATGTTCAATTTCAGTTTATTACTGACTATCCATTCCAAATCGTCGTCAATGCATGATTGGATGCTATGTTTGACCACATCGGATGTGTCCATTGTCACCGGAACTGTGCCGAACTTGCTGATGGCAATGGACATATCCGTCCATATGCCAAAGTGCATTTGGGTCAGTTGAAATATAACGGTGGCGCGCAAGGTTCAGTTAGGTTCATAAGCATCAAAATGGTTTCCTTTGAAACTATGAGTCCGTTCTCCTGACATTTACGATGCATCCACCTGTAACCATTACAATTTCCGGATGTGTCACACTGTTGCGAAATGAACAAAGCCACTTCCATGATATCAGAATGGCCTTTTCTAGTGTGAAGTTTGCATTTGGACAAAATCCTTTTCAATGTCCAATGTTTACAATCGTGCCATGATACTGTGCAAGAAAGCATAGAATCTCGGCGTTTGATTATCCCAAGGAAAAATGCATGGACATGATACTATCTCTGCTTTGCTGCATTGTCATTGGCAAGTTCGGCAATGTTCATGTAAAGGAAAGATTGAAATGCATACGATGAACATAGAACATTTCACTTCAGTACTAAGTATCTTGAACCTTCAAGATACTATGTTGAATTTTAAAGGCACTAAGTTGAATGTTCAATATTCTTACTTGAATATTCAACAAAGGTTGGTTGAATTTTCAAGATAGTAAGGTGAATTTTCAAGATGGGGTGTTGAATTTTCAAGATACGAAGTTAAACCTTCAAGATACTGAGTTGAATATTCAAGATGTTTCAAGTTGGAGTTTCAAGATGGGATATTGAATTGTCAAGAAACTAAGTTGAATTTTCAAGATAGGATGTTGAATGTTCAACATACTAAGCTGAATTTTCAAGATAAAAGATGCCAAACAATAGCGAGGCGTGGCCATAATAGGCTTCCGTAATTTTGCTGCTCTCTATTCTACGTCAATGTTAAATCTCTAGGGTGCTGCCAAGAAAAACTGTTTTGACCACGAGAGTAGGGGTATTCTACAAAGCTCATTTTCTGATGGTTATTAATTTTAAAATCATTCCTTTTTAAATATTATTTTAAATCACTCGTGACAGATATGACCTTGCAAATAATTTTTTGTAAAATATACTGAACAGCAAAAGATACGCAAAGTTCGCTAAAAAAGGAAATATCAGAAAACAAAACGTTCAGGTTTATGGAGCGTTCATGGTTAAGTGACGTAATGATCCACTTGAGAAGATGCCATGCAATGTGACGTCCATACAAAACATTTGCACAAAGACATCGACAGTGCAGCAAAAAAACAATGTAATTTCAGTACATACATCGACGGTTCTGGATGGAAAGCATGCATTTCACTCTGAGGTATCCTTTATAAAGCTTTGTGTCAAATACCAGTTGACGCAGGAGGGTGTACACGCCACATACACAACTGAGCAGAGGGAAATTTCACTTGGAACGTAGCACGGAGGTAACTCTACAACCGCTGTTGGTAGACAAATGGACTGGCATCTTACCACCATTCCACGACTTGCTCAAAGTCATCAGCAAACCGGATGTATCCGGGTCACTCTTCTTAGGACCACCCACAGCCGCCTTAGTTCATGGATCCAGGGGAGCAACGCCAGCGACGTTCACAACCCTCACACAGCAAAGGGGTCGACGGATGACTGTATGGCTCAAAAGAACATTACAATACTTCCATGGCCGTCTCATCTAAGCCAGGGAGAGTTGCCTTTCTATGGGAAAGTCCAAAGTGAGTTCAACTTTCAGAATATATTGCATGCAATATGGAAACTTTGCTGGATTTGTACAAACGCTTCAGGCTACCTGAGTGGTATTGAGGACAAAGTTTAACGCAGACCGTAGGGTGTTACGAAAAGGCTCTATGACTAGTCTTCTTTGGTCCATATATACATAAGTTATGTTTCAGTGCTTAAAGATTTCCAACACTAGAGTAAATATATCATACTAAATTATCCCCAAGTAGTTTCAATTCATTCTAACCTGAAAGGCTGGGCAAGTGCAAGGCTGAATCCCTGTCAGATAATCAATCAGTTGATTTTAAGGACGCTTGGTTGAAAATACACATCATGAAGGGATGAGGTTCACGTGTGTCCGAAAAAAGTTCAAATGTGCTTGCTAAGTATTCGGAGAGTTGTCATTGTCCCTTAAGTAGTGAAATAGTAGTGGTAGCGGCAACAACAGTAGTAGTGGTAGCTGCTAGAGGGACACCCATATCGCGAATCACTCACATAATATTATGAATGACTCACGCATCTGAGAAGTCGCTACCCTGAGAGTTGTCTCCCTTATACTGGACCAATTATGGAAGTACTGCCCTTCTTCAGCCACCAATGGGAAGCGGATTAGCCATGTGGATGATGCGTTTGCTCGTCACTTGGAAGACTCGAGTTCGGTTTCCCACATGGTATTATGTATGAAGCCCATTGCTTCCCCTCTGCGATGTGGCGGTAACATTTGGTACAGTTTAGGACTTGCCGTGAGAAAAGATTTCTGAGTCCCTTATAACCCGACAAAACCACAGATAGGTTTACAACATTCAGTTACTCACTGAATAAACAACGAGCAAAGTGACAATGAATGGCAGTACAAATTTCTAGTGCAATAATATTAAGTCACACATCTATAATATTTAATAGATGTCTATAGTTAACACAGTCTTGATTCTTGTCGATGTCTTGAGTCAAGTTTGTAGTAGGAGGAGGTTTCGTGACTTGAGCGGTCGATGTTCTCAAACAGAGTATTCCCCACACCCCAGCAACCAATCCCTGTGTACCTATTCCATACTTCTCGAACGTTCCAGCAGTAGCGACGCCACACTACGACCATTTAGATGACACTACGACCAGCATCTCAGACCTTCGAAACCCAGACCGGAAGCAAAGAGGGGTTAACTCTGAACGTAGTTCCTCAGCTTACTCTTTACAAGTGAACTTACGTAGCTCATGTCCACGACGTGAGTTCAATTCAAATTCAGCGCTTTAAACTTTGCGACACATAACAGCCAAAAGGTAACCAACGTGACATTTTTACCCACCAAAACGCTTTGCTAATAGCGGCATAAAACTAAAAAATCTCACTCACTCTACTGTGAACTTCAATCACTGTGCCTGCGAAGGTATCAGTAGTATGTGAGTTGTTGTATGATATTATTTGATATCTTGACTACCATTTACAGATTGTTGCAATATTTTCCGTTAGCGGTTAAGGAAGGACCGGTCCATCCGTAGGCTATCTTGGGGATTCTGGCCTACATCTGCACCCAACGCAACAACATACTTCACCAGTGAGATAGAGATTAATGTCCGTGTAACTCTCTATTCCTTAGAAAATGGAGCCGAGGCACTACCATACGCAGAGTTTCGTTATTTCTTCAAGACCCAGGTGTTTTAAGGCACTGTGTATAGAGTGAAATGCGACATCATCGCACCACCTTCCTCTTTAGCCCCTTTTCGAAGATACAGGAGACTCCCCATCTGTCCTTAGTGCTTTAATCCAAGGACTTAATGACATGTTTGTTTATGATAACAAGAGTTCTCTCAAGTCATAAATGTGTGTTAGATATTGGCTTTATTTATTTAAATGGGACACAGAGATCGAGATACTTACTGGTTCGATGTTATGACTATGAAAGTACGTGTGTGATGTCTACAACCTTTCATGAATATAACGGAAAATGCATATGGTTATGAGAATAGTCAAGCGTTATGAAGAGAAAGGGGAAAAAGTGCCAGAATTCTTTTGTACTGCACTTTGTCAATGGAGGCGACATACTACAGTCTGTTAACGCCAGGTCTGCGATCCACCCTCCTCAGAATTACTGGAATCTTACCAATAGCGTGGCAAAACTAAAATCGCCCATTCGTGCACTAACCAGGGAGATGTGTATGCGCGATACATATCAACATCAAGGTTTCACTGCCCACATGCATGTGATGCTTGCAGATGTGTTTATCAGTCTCTCTACTCATCTGAAGGTATGTGTCCCCTCGTCTATCATGCATATACCTTAAAATGCAAAGCTACATTTTGCTATCATTTCTAGTATGTAATACCATGTTTGAATTGTCCGATGATACGTTTTTGTTTGTATCTACAGAAACTGCCTATATTGAAATACTGAAAATGCGTCATGTGATGTGTATACTACCTCGAGGATCTACCGTATTCCCTACTACAACGTCAGGTCACGCCAGCTGCAGCAACTAGGGACTGTTCGTTCTGGTACCTGACAATGTTTTAAATGTAATTTTCATCGGGTAATGGTGATAATGAAAGTAAAAGCAAATATGGACATATCAAAACATATTTAGATATCTGAAATCTAAACCTTCTCCATGTGTAACCGAGAACTCTACAAACATCCATGTACAACGCTACGTGGCCTTTTCAAGCATGTTATAATTCAGTATAAAAGGATACACGACATGCTACTCACATAAAATCTAATAACACAATTAATAATATATATATATATATATATATATCCCAAATATGACATATGTTGCATTTGGCCACTTTCTAAATAGCATCTTGTAATCACAACACAATTAATAGTTTTTCAGTTTCAGTTCTAACAAAATCCAGGTCTATCACACACTATACTACTCTGAACTACTGAACTACTCTGAGATGTGGATTCACCTTATAACTATCTCTGAAGTAAACATGTTTTGCTACGAGAGTTTTGCTCTAATGATATTTGCTCGACATACTCGTTCCTGGTGTTGCCAATAGTTAACAGGTCAGTCCGTCTTGTTTAACATTCTAACATCGTCACCCCTCGCCTGGAATTTACTTACCAGTGTTTAAACTGGATTCTTTACGCTAGGATTCCAAATTTGGAAACATACATCTTGTTGATAATGTCAGTTGCCGAAACTAGGCCTCCAGCTTGACAAGATCTGAGTGGGCGTGTCGGTGAGTGAGTGAAGGAGTGAAACATGGCGTTGCTTGGAATATATCATGGCTTGTCACAAGAAAGGCTAAATAGTTATCATTTATCGCCTATTTAATGAAATGTTTCTCTGTCATAAATCAGTTAGAAAGCTCATGTCAGTTAAATGCAACGTAGAGGATGTTTCTGTATGAATCATGTTGTCATATTCTATAGCTATTCATGCAGAAGGTCATATTGATGTGCGGGGTGAAAGAGTGAAGGAGTTAAGTGGGTTTTTTTTAAATGATATGCACTTTTTCTTGTATATGTGTTATCAGCCTAAAGTTGAAATCAGTTTTAACTGCTTTTCAGGGGAAAAGACTGTGGCATTTAAGTGGTTATGGGTTTGGTGTCCTCCGTTACTAAAAGATAAAACGTTTTTTCACATTTATGAACACGTTATGACAGCCCGAAGTTGAAATCATTTTAACTGTTTTTCAAATGCCTATGGTAAAGGTAATGATGTGATCTGGTGGTCATGTTCGTTGCGTTTCATTTCCCGTTTCCATACTAAATATGTATACGTGTAGTATAGCCTTGTCCGAGCTCCAATGTGTACCACTTGCTGTCATACATGGTAAGTGTTGCTTAGGGCGGCGTTAAACAACAAACAAACACATACACATATTTGTAATTTTGGCAGTAGGTGGCACAACCTGCTTAGAGGTTTAAGACGTTGTGTGGAGTTGCCTCTCTTGTTCGTGTCAGGAACTTGTGAATTTATGCTTCTCATGTTTTCTGCATTATATCAGGTCTGGAATTGCACCAAAGTGGTAAACGTTTTAGTCCTGCAGCAACTGCAGTAACCCCTACCCCTTCTCTCGAACCCCCTCCAATATCAACCAGACACATTGTGTTTCTGTTTAAAACGGAGTGGAACTTATGTCACTCACTCACTCGAGGCTTAACGCGCATGTCTTATGCAACTTGTACAGGTTCGACACTGTATGTATTTAGTAAAAACATTCTCCCTCGTTATTTTACCCTAATTGCGGAGTCTCAAAAAATAAAGTTGTAGTCGTTTTCACTCTCCAACCTCTTCATCTTATTCCCCACACATCTTCACCCTGACCTTCAAACTCCTCACATCGTCATGTTTACCTTCCGGGTGTAGCCGCCTACCAGTATGTTCTGAACGTTATCACTTCACCACGACGTGTTGACAGAAGCTCTCAACACTGCTCCCTGGTTGTGTCTTACCCGGCAAGCTTAATTACAGGTGTAACAATCTTTATATTGCTTGCTTCTCAAGTCTCGGCATCATCTGTGTAATCCTCTTGCACTCTGCAGGTAAGGCTGTTTACTATTCATTCGTCTTCAGAAGTTTTCATTTACCCCTTACTGTAACTCTAGTAAAGTAAATGTGGTCCAATTTATCGTAGATTTGGAGACGTTTGGAGTGTTACGTCTGAAAAGAACATAAAACATAATTAAGACATTTTGCTTGATATTGACCCCTATTTCTGTGAGTCAGACTGTGTTTTGTTTTAGAGAAGCTGAAACGGCAGAATTCATTTATTTATTGTAAACATGCATCGTAATACGTCCAAATTCTGTATCTAAATGGTTTCACTTTCTTGTCAAAACAAAACTGTTCAGTACTGACCATATATAGGTATCGCCTTCCCATTGGCTATTCACGTCACATGACATTAACCATCTGCAGTGACAGGCGGGTATTGGCTTCCTCTGCGGTACACCTCAATGGGTATCACATTTGTTTCTATCGAGCATGTTTATCTGAGTTCGATATAACGCCCACAACCTTACGTTCAAAATATTAATAAAACTGCTTATATATGGTCCATGAGATATTCTAGTGGTGAAAGCGTTCGCTAGTCACGTCGAAGACGGGATTCGATTCTCCTCATGAGCGCAAGCCCATTTCTGGTGCCCACTGCCGTGATATTGCTTCATCACTACTTAAACGGAAATACAATAGTCAGTCACTACTTCTCTTGCCTAAAGCAATATGTATCCATTGAGTGATACGCCATTACAAAATGTACGGACGATGATTGTCTATAGTTATTTCCCAGTCTGTTACGCCCGAAGTCCCTTTGAAAAAAGCGTTAAACGTCACACTTTCGTGTCATATATTTTCAAAGACAAAATATGTGAGAGCTGTGAAAAGAACTTCAAAGGAAGGCTTTCGAAACTTAGATGTACAAAGCTTTGAAGCATGTTGAGAGACCCTCAACTGCAACTCTATGTCTGCAAGCGAGCTTCAATTGCACACTAATCTCCAACAACAAATACCTGGACATGCTGTGTAGTCTAACTGATAAGACTCGGATGGGCTCAACCCTGGACTATAGAACAGGCCAAGCGTGGTACGTCTGTCGTGTGGAAGTTTTTCTTGGGAGTACCCGGTGAAATGCTTATAATATTGAGCCCATATATGCTCGCTGTTGTACTACCAGACGAAGGAACGTTGACAAACCAGATTCTTGCTGCTTGACCACGTCTGTTCAAGTAGAGGCAATGATATTAGGAAAGTCATCTTCGGGTGAGTTTGCGAGTGAGTATGGTTTTACGCATACAGTATACAATATTACCGCAACAAAACAACAGGAGGCAACAGAAATGAAGTTTATGTAATACGCCCATGTGGTGGATCGAACCCTATTGTCGGCTTGATGAGCGAACCTTTGAACCATTAGGCTACCCAACCACCCGTAGGTCATCTTCTGTCATATACGTGAACTATCTAGGCTATGTACAACATCATATATCGGCATAGATCACTCTAAAATTCTCCGATAGCAAACAGTTCTAAGTCTCTAGAGTAAGTCTCAGAATATATAATTTTGACAGAAACAAAAAAACATTTTATATTTTATTGGAAGGAAGGTCTAGAGATATTGGAGACTGAACCTTATAAAATCTAGACTTACTTCATTTTTGGCTTTAGTACTGGTGAAGCGGCTTGGTCGAGTGTGAGGCAGACTGCTAGGTCTCCTGCCAATGATGCAATGTTCGGTACAAGACATTTGTGACACACCTCAGTCAGAATCTGCTCTGTCACTGCATTTTGATTTGTGGGTTTGTTGGTCTATTTGTTGTTTAACACCGTAATATTCCAGCTCTATGACGCCAACCTTGGAATACTTGGTCTGGCCCAGACAATCCAGTGATCAAATTATAAGAATCTACGCATATGGAATTCGATGACATGTGTCAACCAAGTCAGCGAACCTGATCACCCGATCACGTTAGTCGCCTCTTACGACAAGTATGGATTACTGAGGACAATTTCTACCCTGGATCTTCACGGGTATACAACTGCATTTACAGAACGCTGTTTGCCGGAGGCAGATCGCTTAGGCGGATAAGGAACATGAGAGGGTGCGTCCAAAACCAACTCTCTCACTTACGGGGGGTGGGGGGGGGGGACACCAGAAATCAGTTTCATGCATTGTACTCATGTAGGGAATCGAACCCGGGTCTCCGGCGTGACGAGTGAACGCTTTACAATCTAGACTCATGTGCCATACTCGCTTACCATTTCGTCAAGTCCATGGCTGTATTTAAGGGGGTTCTAACATCACGAACACACCATGTATCTTTAAGATGACACAGACACAGCTATCGACCACATGACACTGTGTTTGCCAGTTCACGTATCAAATACAACCAGGACCCCCCTTGATGCAGGCTTTGTATGTTCCGTAAAATATGAAATGTGATAGTATGCCTATGTGGGTATCAAGAATACCCCGATTGTTCGATATCGAGCTCCGCAAGATGGAGCGTGGCTACCCTGGCTCTATTGTCAATAGCATGTCTTGCGTAAACATGGCTGCCATTGTTATTCACGGATTTCCACATTCTGTGTTAATGAATGTCACTGTTTGTTCGTTCTACAAAACGTAGAGCTATGCCTGTGGGTGTTATACAAGCAAGTCTCACTTATGAAGTGTCAATGACATGGGTACATTGTGTTGATGGAGTCCGTGTTCAGCTGCAGCATCTGGTATTGCGAGCATCAGTGCCTCGGCTGTAGCGGTCCTGGTACTTCATCTTCTTGCTGATTGTTGGTTCAGTCTAGATGGTGATCGTGCCATGATCATGTCCCAGGTTCGATCCCCAACCTGGATACTGCTTGTGGAGCTCCCTATCAATAGACTAACGCAGAGTGTCTGAACATACTTCATTGTATGTGTAGAGGGGCCTCAGGGAGATGTAGATCTGGAGTCTGGGGAAAGTGCTTGCTTCGTGTTAGAGGGTTTGTGTTACAGTATGGGCTGGTGTGAGAGGAGAATGATAATATGGTTCAGGGACTATTACACAGACTTTGTTTACTTTGTAACGTCAACTATACTTACAACACTTGAAGACAACATGTGGGGCAACGTAATCCGTACTCAGTTACTATAAAGATGTCTTCGTCAGAGTGCAGGAGGATATCCACTGGGGATCTCGATAACCTGAAGTTTACATCATAGAAGAGAATTAATATGTTCGATAATTTACAACATCTTGTTTCCCAGAGTAGGTGTGGACCTATGAGACGTGTTGTCTTTGGTTTCTGGATTTTTGCTTCTTTTGCATAGAGAACATGGACTGTAAGTTCACGGGGTGAGAAAAGAGGTACATAAAATATTTAGACCAGGGTTTCCAGTGTAGGCGTGGTGCTACATGGAACACATAAACTGGGGTTTCCAGTGTAGGCGTGGTGCTACATGGAACATATAGCGTAGGATTTCCAGTGTAGGCGTGGTGCTACATGGAACACATAAACTGGGGTTTCCAGTGTAGGCGTGGTGCTACATGGAACATGTACTCTGGGGTGTAGAGTGTAGAGCGTAGGCGTGGTGCTACATTGAACATATAGACTGGGGAGTACAGTGTAGCTGTAGTGCTACATGGAACATATAGAGTAGGGTTTCCAGTGTAGGCGTGGTGCTACATGACACATATAGACTGGGGAGTACAGTGTAGAGTGTAGGCGTGGTGTTACATGGAACATATAGACTGGGGTTTCCAGTGTAGGCGTGGTGCTACATGGAACATACAGACTGGGGTTTCCAGTGTAGGCGTGGTGCTACATGGAACACATAAACTGGGGTTTCCAGTGTAGGCGTGGTGCTACATGGAACATACAGACTGGGGTTTCCAGTGTGAGCGTGGTGCTACATGGAACATACAGACTGGGGTTTCCAGTGTAGGCGGGGTGCTACATGGAACACATAAACTGGGGTTTACAGTGTAGGCGTGGTGTTACATGGAACACATAAACTGGGGTTTCCAGTGTAGGCGTGGTGCTACATGGAACATATAGACTGGGGTTTCCAGTATGGGCGTTGTGCTACATTTAACATACAGACTGGGGTGTAGAGTGTAGAGCGTAGGCGTGGTGCTACATTGAACATATAGACTGGGGAGTGCAGTGTAGCTGTAGTGCTACATGGAACATATAGACTGGGGTTTCCAGTGTAGGCGTAGTGCTACATGGCACATATAGACTGGGGAGTACAGTGTAGAGTGTAGGCGTGGTGTTACATGGAACATATTGACTGGGGTGTAGAGTGTGGGCGTGGTGCTACATGGAACATACAGACTGGGGTTTCCAGTGTAGGCGTGGTGCTACATGGAACATGTACACTGGGGTGTAGAGTGTAGAGTGTAGGCGTGGTGCTACATTGAACATATAGACTGGGGAGTACAGTGTAGCTGTAGTGCTACATGGAACATATAGACTGGGGTTTCCAGTGTAGGCGTAGTGCTACATGGAACATATAGACTGGGGTTTCCAGTGTAGGCGTGGTGCTACATGGAACATATAGACTGGGGTTTCCAGTGTAGGCGTAGTGCTACATGGAACATACAGACTGGGGTTTCCAGTGTAGGCGTAGTGCTACATGGAATGTATAAGGCTTCCATGTAGCACTGAGGTTCCAGGGTAGGCGTGGTGCTACATGGAACATACAGACTGGGGTTTCCAGTGTAGGCGTAGTGCTACATGGAACATATAGACTGGGGTTTCCAGTGTAGGCGTGGTGCTACATGGAACATACAGACTGGGTTTTCCAGTGTAGGCGTAGTGCTACATGGAACATACAGACTGGGGTTTCCAGTGTAGGCGTAGTTCTACATGGAATGTAGAAGGCTGAGGTTCCAGGGTAGGCTCTCACCTACAAGGAAGACTAAAGGAAATTCCCACCACCAGTCTCAGAGTGCATCCCTGTCATTTTCTCGGGAAATGTCCTCAACACAAAGAGTCTAATTAAACCACCAAACGACATCGGATCTACTCAGTGTGTCATACGTACATCCTAAACTTGCCTTCATTCAGATGTCTGTCACATCTGTGACCTACAAATTTGTACGTCACCCACATCCGGGCTCTTTATCTTCAGCCGTGTGTGTGCTCCCGGTTACTGGATTAGCTGGAGAATCCGGATTATAACACATATACGCCAAATGTAACAGTGAGCTCTCTCTGAAGCACTAGTCACATTCATTGCCTGCAGGATGTGTCAAGTCTCCCCTCATCAAGAGAACGAATTTTCTCAATGACGGCGTTAAGTGTCAGAATCACACCTGGTAAAATAACCTTTGGGTTGTATTACACCTTCAAACTATTCTTGTATTTGTTTACTGTTTTGTTTGTTTCCCATAATCCCCCTTGAGTTTAAGCCGGGTTGCATGTCTGTATACATATGTGTTCCCATGACTGCTAGTGAATGGCGGGACCAGACTGGTTGTGTCTAAATGGGAGAAATGCTTCTCGCAAATCTAAATTCAGGCATAAAATGAGTTGGGCACAATATCTAATTCATTCTTCAGGGTCTGGAAGACAGACGCTAGTCACCTGGTGTAATTACTGATGCGGGACATGCTATTTACGTATCCAGGCTACATCTCTAGTCATCCTTGGGTTGGCACATCAGATGAAGCGTTTGCTCATGTGTTCGTGCTGATAACAGGATCCAGGGTTCTGTACCCATTATTAATACTCTGCAGGTATTCTTGGCATTCTGCATTAGTACTTGTTTATTGGTAGACACGTGTCGAAACCTCACCAACCCAACCAGGGGAAGCACTGTTTAACAACTTACAGCTGACACAGAGATCTAAGCACAATTCAGGAGAAGACCATGCTTGCTCTGACATATTAATTTTTCCTTTGTCAAAGAAACATGATTATCCGTTTCTGAAACATCCAAATGAGGAGTACTTGTTGAATGATAACGGCATTAGAATCTGCATCGAAGCGTCGCTCTATGCAATAAACAAAATGTGATCCATAAAGTGGTTTCAGTTTTAGGAATTCATTGTTCACCGATGTGGTACCAACAGGCAGATACACATTTTAACGCTTTAATGCTACTTTGAAAATTGTTTATTGCGATATGTGCATTTATCGATGGTATAGGTAGATATTGATATTGTTGCAAAATTGCTAAAAGCGATGTAAAATTAAAGTCACTCACTCACTCACTAGAGGTAGATGTTGTTTATCACCACACTCGTGCACGTTGTTTGTTGTTTCTCCGCTGTTTGTGTCTAGGGGAGGAGCCTGTTTCAATGAAACATCGGGGCCTGACTGATCTCTGGTCTTGAGGATTTATGATAAAAGTTAGATATTGTAATATGCCCTTCGTTGATGATGACGGGTAAAATGTCAACTCACTCACCATGTCCACGTTTCCTGCTGTTCCTGATACAGTTTGAACAATTACCTGTTAACGATCACTGATTCCTACTCTAGTTACGTATCTGCATAACTGACATGGTTCGACAGAGTAGTATCAAGGAATCCGATGTTCTTTAACTTTTCTAGTAACATTTGTGGATAACCAGTTTAGTGTTTTATGGATGTTTGTTCATAAGTTTGAAACTTCTTCTTGCAGTGGTGAAGTCAGCATTTTCAAAACATGTTTCTAGTGTCGCCCTGTTTCGCCTTCTCTTAGATGAAACTTTGCTTCAGCATAAAGACAACTTACAGCGGAACAAGCGTTCTGACCTTCAGCAAGGATTAGCATATGTCAAGACAGACAATCCTTTCAAGGAAACATTGTAACACTTACGTTTAATACCCGAGTGTTCGGGTCAGTCACGCACACCTACATCACGGTCAAAAGAAGTTTAGAATGAACGTAAATGTTGTTAACATTATAAAAATACAGTCTGAATAATAAGATTAAAAATGGCGTGTAACCACAGCTACACAAGCACGTTCTCTCTGTAATGGGCGGGAACAATCCGGAAATAGCCGTGAGAAATATCAAAATAAACATGACCTACTTTCAGTGATTCTCATTCATTGATTATGTATCCCAGATTTGCTTGTGACTAATGTTAACAAATTAGTCCTGCGTGGAACGTATGACTGGAATAAGCCTCCACTCAATATTACTAGTTAAAGGTTTTGATTCTCTGGTCCAAGCAACACACGAGACGTATTGGGAAACAGTGATTCACACGAGATGATTGGCCTTATGATAACCTACATGTCAATATATTTTTTAAAAAAACACAACAACAGTTGATAATAATACTATGATAGATCGTGCATCTTCACCAAAGGTTTGTTTGCATCGTTGACATGATGGTGTGTTGTGAGGCATCATTTCACCCCAAAAACCATCAATAACAATGTCAAAAGGGTATTCATACTGATGTCAGCTCTTAATGACAACGATGTAATCCAGTAACACAGTGAAAAGTGTTACAGTTGTTCCTTCTTTCAATACGGATAACGGTTTCTATTGTTTTCTTTGAGCTCGAACGGATCCTTCATTTTGTACTTGCCTACATCTAGAGTATGGAACGCTTTCTACGATGTATATGTGAAATCAACATGCAAATCACCCAATAAAGAATTTCTGTGATTTTGTAAATTTTCAAACACTGTTTAAGTAAAACATATTTTTTCGAGATGCAGATTAAGCTAGAAACTCGAAATGACCCGTCTCGATTCCGACCACCCCCACCACCAAGCAGATGTTCAATAACGCCGACATGTCTCACCTGTGGAGAAGAAAGAAGTAGTGGGCATTAAGGTCAAACTAACAAGTAAATCATATGATATACAATCATATGATATACATACTAAAAATCAATAATGACTCCAGGTGTTCGCATGCCATTGAATTCTATTATGATACATTGGTCTATTCTGGGTACAGTGGAAGATTGCCGTTAATATATCTACTTTATTCACCTGGCTATCTACCTGTATCAGTGATGACCAATAGGTGAGTCATCAGCACCTGGGTAGTTGCAGCACAGACAGCCCCACCCTCCCCGGCCTCGCGGCGATGACGGTCTTGTGTAACGTCAACATCTGACCCATCTATTCCAGCAGCGACTCTGTGCATGTCACTCTGTGCGTTCCTGAATGACTCACCTGTCGCTTACCTGTCCCCGCCTACCTGCACGAACCTCAACAGGCACCTGTATCCCACATTCCTCAATCATTGCGATCCTTGAGACACCATGTAAAGAAAAAATTTATGCAAATGTGCATTGCAAGCTATATGAGCATTTTGCTTTAATCAAGGGCACCAGAATGCACTGCAAGGATAAAGAAAGTAAAGGCCTAAAATTCGAGATGACCAAAGAATATTAAACAAAATCAAGAAAGCCTTAAAAACATTACCAGACCATTACTAAGCTAAAAACTGCAAACGTAAGCTCCTAAACAATGACATTCGTAAAAAAATACATTAAAGTAGTATAATGACTGCTTGGTCTCTGCACCGTTAACCGCCGTTAAACATGGGCGGTAGTTTCTGTCGCCAACAGTTTTTATCTATCACGTGTTAAATAGTCTACATCGAATAATGTATAGTTACTTAACTTTCAAAATAACTACGGACTCTCAGCGAAATATGTAATGAATTTGAAATGAACACGATTTTGCGTCAGCTACAAACTGATTTGCATATAAGACAATGTGTTCATTTTGTTCTTTACTGACACAACAGCAGAGAGTGATGCATAGTATATTTACCTTAAGGGTGTCCAAAAAATTTGTTACCTCTTTTTAAACATTCATCCATATTCCTCCGTAACTATACATATTTACTTACTGAGTCTTTCTTTAACAAATATGCATTATTTGAATTTCTAAAGGTCGTATTTTCTCATATATCAAGGCTAGCTAATATTGACATGACGTGTTTACACTGTAACCCTCTCCCTCGTTTATTAACGTGATTTACAACTGTCAGTTGAATGTATTACTCTCCGTTTTACTCTGACCTGATGTGATATTTACAACTTAACAAGACTGACGGGAAGATCAACACCGATCATCGCTGTAGTTGTTTCACACCCAAGTTCCAATTTTAGTAATTACCCTAAACATTTATCCATCTCTTCACCTAAACGCTCGTATGGCCTGTGTTAATGTCAAATCTCCTAGCAAAGGTGACGGCTGCAAAACTTGGGCCAGTTTGGGATCTACTTTTACCCAATAACAAAAAAGTGTAAACATGAAATGGGTGGCGACTTACCTGTGAGTCACCACATTGGTGACAGCCTACCTTACACCACTCAACCTATGACGGGGATTCGGATATGTTGTGGCCTTTCTAGACCACCAAAGAGGCACAAAGAATAGGAAAAAGTAAACTGACAATATATAATTTATCAGCATTTATAAGGTTGTGAAACTGTCATTATAAGTCAACAAAATCTTTTTTTCCTGAAAGTGTAAGGAAATTGAATTGATGTTATTACGTGGGGCATTTGTTAGGTACCATGTGTACTTGCTAGAATCTTACCAGGTGTCATAAATTAGTGTCACAAACATATACTAAGAAATTATAATGCGCTTATTTTAATTAAGGTCTTGAAATAAATGAACGTTTACTCAGCCATAAGTCATTGCCAAATAAAATGGTGATATCACATATAATGCTATCAAATCATTTGCCAAGCCTTACCATCAAATCATTGCAAATAGTGCCATAAACCACTACCAAATAGTGATTTAAAATCATTGCCAAATGGTGCCATCAAATCATTATCAAACAGTGCCATCGGATCATCATCAAATAGTGCCATCAAGTCATTATCAAATAGTGCCATCAAGTTATTACCAAACAGTGCCATCAAATCATTAACAAACAGAGCCATCAAATCATCACCACATAGTGCAACAAATCATTTGAAATCTATATCCGTGTACTCAGCTATCAAATCAATATCATGACCCAGTAATGATCACTCAACTTGTTATGATGTAATGACCTTTGTACTATCCTGTAACTCTTGAAATCTATGAACGACATTACAACTCCTTTGTGAAGGCAGGTGCCGACAGTTGTATTGGTTGTATTGGTTGTACTGGTTGTACTGGTTCAGTAACTCTAACGTTCATGTCGCCCCGATAATGTTCCTTGTTTGCGCAGTGCTTGTGAACGTGGGTTTCAGTAATTGCATGGAACATCCAGGTCTTACATAAACGTCCGACAATCTTGTGATATCACGAGCGAAACGCAACTCGCTCACTCATTCACTCTACAGCCCATGCTCATGGAAATGGTTTTGTTGCTTATATACTAGAGAGCTTGTGCCCTACAGTGCCCCCCAGTGCCAATCCCTCCCGGCTGCTGATGTTGTGTGTCTGCATCCGTTACAGAATGCTAACAATGAACATCCTCTTTCCCATCACGTTGGCCAAACATAGGATCGTGCAACTTGGAATTTGAAATACTTCATTTTTTGTTTTCCTGAAATTCAAACGTTGCCTAACAGAAAACGAACATTTGTGGTACAATTCGTGTGATTAATGTGTGCTCTTATGGTTATACCCATTTCTGGTTTCCCCCGCCGTGGAATATTGCTAAAAGCGGCTTAAAACCATATTCACTCACCTCATGTGTTATAATGGCCGTTGTAAATAGGTTTATCTGCCTCTATTTAACATTTGGATATTCCAACAAAATACACATTTTGTACAGCACTAAGTATATGGTGCGATGCCTAAAATCAGCCTTTAGATTCATGCTTTAATTATCATTACATAAAACTGAATTTGTAAATCAGTAGCTATATTTAACCATTAAGAAATCTGAGTAGTTGTTCCATCATCATCATCATCACCATCATCGTCATCACCATCATCGTCGTCGTCATCATCATCATCATCATCGACACACTTAATTGTATTATTGATTTTTTATATTAAATTTATGGTTATTATCACTATGGCAAAATATACCACAATTCTTTTAGCAATTTGACCTAATCAAAAGCTTCATATTTCAACCCGTTCACACCTCAGAACACCAATGCCAACAAAATAATCAGAGCCCATTATCTGATCAATAGATTCCACTAGGTGGAAAAAGTAAATTACGAAATCACTGGTGTAATAGGAGGGGTAGCCTAATAGTCAAAGCGTCATTTGTTAAGGGTTCGACTCCCCACACGAGTACAATGTGTGAAAACCATTTCCGGTTTTCGTGTATTTCTGGAACATTGCTAAAAGGGACGTCATCGAATGAATATCTTGTCGTTGTTTTTATGCACCACCTGAGGGCTATATTTGTTATCGCCCGGTTGTTCCATAAAACCATACTCATTCACTCATTGACGACATCGGGTGTTTGCGAAAACTTCCATGAATCCTTTCGTCGCATTGTCATCCCGACAATGTATCATGTATTCTGAACAGCAAAAGAAACGCAAGTTTCGAAAAAAAATCTCATAAAAGTAAGCTTCATGTTTCTGTCATCTATTTAAAAAAATGACGAAAAGTCAGAGTTGCGTTTCTTTCGCTGTTCAGTATTTTGGATGGAGTTTATAATAAAACACTCAAGCAGGACGCTTCGTGTAGATGTCCCTATTATGCAGAAGGTCCAATGATAAACATGGCAACGTGAGGCGTTAACATATCCCATGTGAAGTCTGTGTTTAAACATCAATCATCTTAATTACCTCCCTTGTCCCTTCACGTCATCTTTTACGTCGCGAACCGCGATGATATTTGTCAAACAAGTAGCTCAAGATGGTGACCCTGGTCGGACACACGAGAGCCATGTCTGAAATGTAGGCCCAGGATGATCTGTAACAGATCGACAGTCATAAGAAGATCTCTGTTACAAATCGTCAGTGACTTCGACGATACGTCATCCTTTACTAATCGCGTCAGTGTCATGTACAACCCTGAATGCTGTACTTAGATAATGCGGCGTAATATCAGTTATGTTCTGTCAGTGTTGACACAATAGCACTGGGCGTAGGATTCTTGTAACAGTTGGTTATCTAGATTCCAAAGTTTAGTTTCCATTTGACACAAATAGAAAGAGAATCGGCGGAATGTTATTAGATCGAAAGCGTGTGTGGGCTGGATTTACGCTACTTTATCAGTAATCCAGTGACATCACGGCGTGTCTGTTATATGTCGGAGAGAAGCTCAGTGTTATGCGAGTCTCAACCGCTTACAACTTGGTGAAATCCAAGTAAGTACAAGGGTACGAATATGGTGCTGACAACTGTAGGACGAACTTGGATTCGAACCCACGCTCAGAAGAGACACAATGCGAATTGTTTCGCTTTACATGACTGGCGAATCCTGCGCCCACTGTCTAAATGAATTTTAAGAGTTTCAGGGATACTAGTTTTGATCGACAGAATTAGTGAGTGAGTGAGTTTTAGTATTACGCGGCACTTAGCAATATTCCAGCTATATGGCGGCGGTCTGTAAATAATCGAGTCTGGACCAGACAATCCAGTGATCAGCAACATGAGCATCGATCTGTGTAATTGGGAACCGATGACATGTGTCAACCAAGTCAGCGAGCCTGACCACCCGATCCCGTTAGTCGCCTCTTACGACAAGCTGAGTCGCCTTTTATGGCAAGCATGGGTTGCTGAAGGCCTATTATGCCGGGAACTTCACGGGTGCTCGACAGAATTAACACATATGATGGTACCAGAGTTTTTAAAAATAGTTATCAGTTTAATGCCGTTATTCCAGTTGCTTCTAGATGTGCAATGAGTGCCTGAACTGATGCGCGTCTTAGATGTGCACCGTCTTGGTGCAGACGAACCCAGAAACAGCATTCCTAACCAGGATTCCTAGAGGAAGGAACTCTCCACATCATCTCTCTACGTCGTGGGCAGATGAGCCACCATTACCCAGAACTGTGATCAAACAAAGTAAAAGCGCATACGGCCGAAATCGATTGTATCCACGTCCTTACAATCAGTGAGAGAAAAAAAATACGAACTTTAATGAGAAGACGAATTTTCACCATACGCTTTGTCCTTTCATATGCATTTGGTCTCTTCATACCCTCAAACACCACAACTACCGGAAAAGAAAATATGTAAGTGGCATATAAAATTTAATGAGCACAGCCAACACTTTCAAAAGCTATAATTCATTGCTTACATATACCAGTATGGGTGGGCCAAAAAGGCCTAATTAATATTCTTCATTAATGAAACTTGTTATGTCTGAATTAATATCTTAGAAATAAATGTAAGTTGTGTTGTACAAATGGATGAAATGTGATGAATTTTTCCTTTTCAAACATGTGTGAGTTGTGATTTTCGCCGTTGTTAGCAATATCCTCGTAATATTAAAGCGGAAGTATATACATTTCACAGCGGAAGGATTCGAATCCGGATATTTTGCAGAAGGTTTTGACAACTAGGTATGTTTTATTTAACGTCATTTTGCAAAACGGCAATATCGAATAACTACCGTAACAACATCACTTGTTTGAAACGATTTCATGACGTCAACGAACTATCCCCACCCATATAAATATCACATGTTCAGTAATATGTCTTTATTATATGTATCCAAGAAACAGTACATCGGGATGATTTCCATAAGACTCCACTATCTGTTATCTCTGTGTTGTGAGGATGCGCGAGTTGTCTGACAGTGATGACGGTGATTGAACGCCAGCGTGTTAATCGGTAATATCATTGCCATCGGTGATGTGAATCCATCACATTGAAACATACATCATTCTTCAGACAGGTAATCCTTTCTACAAGGCCATGGGTTTAAACAGATTTGTTAACTGATTTGCCTTCATTATTATTGCATTTGTATAGGAACACACATGCACGTGTGAGTGAATGAAGTTTTACGCCACTTTGGCAATGTTCGAGCGATATCGGCGGAAGACACCAGCGATATCGGCGGCTTCACACGTTGCTCCCTTGTGGGGAATCGAGCTCGGGTCTTAGGCGGGACGAAAGAACGCTTGAACCACTAGACTATCCCACCGCCCCTGCATGCTGCTTGTGTGTTGCTGTTTTCACTCAACCGGACTAATACCAGTTTTATTGTTTACACAATGATGCCATGCCGGTTTAACCAGTTTTAACATAAACACCAAACTGAATACCGATTCCGGGAGACAGACGCGGAAGGAAAAAATACCATCATTTAACGTCTCTTGACGAGACCTGAGATTAAACCTCTTCAGCTCTCCTGTCTGGCACGCTATCCACTATACCCTACGAAAACTTACAGGGGTATTTTCTGAGCTGAGGGTCGTGTTCCACAGAATTATCGGACCAATGTGTCTGTGATATTTAGGTAACTATGATGTCTGTCCTTGATCCATCCGTCTCAAGTAATTCCCACAGAAACCTCGTGTTTTCTACCAGGTAGCCATTGCCAGTATTGAATGCTCGAGATATGACGTCCTTCATATTATATTGGTTTTGACAATGTGTGGTGATTAATCTTTCTGAAGCATTAATTAAACATCTTTAGTTCTTTATAAATCCATAACACGTGTCTGTGAATCGCACGCAGCCTTCATGCAATATTTAAGCCTTTTTAACATGTATCAATACAGTAAAGGTTGAATTGAGAATTAAAGTTGAGAAAAGATATTTCAGTTTTTTTTGACAAATAATTTGGCATGTATTCCTCGCGTATATTTAAGTCCATTCATTCAATAGATTTTATCCCTAGAAATGTTTAATTCGCTAGATGTTTGTTGACGTTAGCCAGTGTTTGAAATGCCATACATATCCCCCGGTAGCTGAAGATGGCTGGAGTCAATCCTGTTGGCTACTATGTAGGTAGAAGATATAGCGTCAGTCCTCAAGGTCTTAGGTATGTTGGCTCATCTTTTGTGACTGGCAATGTGTACTTGGTACGGGTAATTTTATGTTATATCAGCCATTCGCAAAGTGTTAAGTAGTAGTGTGATCTCTTACTTCCTAGTGATTGTACATATATTGTTCTTTGGCAACAAGTTTTTACTTGATAGAGACAATATGTATCATCCACTTAAATATGAATACACAATGCCATTTGTAGCGTGGCCAAATGTGGCATGTTATATTTCGGACCATACGTTCTCAGGTAAGTACAGATTCTAGTTCTATTGTTTGGTTGAGCATCAACGTCATGCATCTAATCGTTAACACACAAGATCAGCGATGTAACCCGCTGTGGAAACCTAGCAAAAGTACTAGATTTTTTACCTTTACTTTGAATTTCAGCTCATTCAAATGAATTTGATGAGTCAGACGAATCTTTTACTAATACGCGGTGCTCTCTTCCCAACTAGTAACACTTCCACACAATGGAACTGCAATGGAACATACAAAGTCAGCGATGTAACCCGATACGGAAACCTAAAAAAAGTACTAGAATGGTACCTCACTTTGAATTTCAGCTCACTCAAATATATATAAGTCAGACTAATCTTTTACTAATAACCGGTGCTCTCTTCCCAACTAATAACACTTCCACACAATGGAACTACAAACGTTGGTTATCAGGACGTTACTGTTCTGTGGAGACAAAGACGCGTCATATTCTCTAACGCAGTGCCATTACACCGCCGGCTTATTGAATGACTGGACAAATCCTCGCCGGGAGCAGAAGCTCGTCAAGGAAGTGACTGATTGCAGGGGGAATGTTTATGACGCAACACCGGGAACTGATGTACGTGGTCAGATTGTATTATCACCGCCTAATGATGACACTGACGGATGAGGTCCACTTGGAGAGATTGAAGATTGCCCTGTCTTGAAGACATCGGACAACCACACTGGTTAGAAGTTTGTTCGCTTTCGATTACAATTCCAGTTTCTAACATGATTGTATAAAGTTGGTATATTGTTTCCAAGATATAGTGCACCTGTAAATAGAACCGCGAAGATCCGAGTCTACAGCGATCGACTCGCTGGTAAACTCGCTGATGCGTGTCATCGTATCCTTCATGCGTTTGTCGATACTCTTGATATCGATCACCGGATTGTTTAGTTCAGGCTCGTTTACCGCCATGTAGCTGGAATATTGCTGAGTGCGGCGTTAGATGACAAACACCTGTAAAATCATATCCACGACAAACAAAAATCTCCAAATTTCGCGTACGATTCCGACTTCATCGTGAATATTTCTTTATGAATCTAAACGTTATGACAGCAAGTATTCACAGAAATATGATTATGTGCTGCTAAAACGGTGATAGAGTCATAAACACATGAAAAGGCTCGTCAATCCCAACTCCTGAGTGAGGTCAGGCATGGATTGTCCTTATACAAGATCATATGTGATCATTCCAAACGTCCGGTGTCAAAGTCCAGACGTCCTGAATACGTCATATTTCGTATACGTATATACGTATTTAGGGACATCCCTGTGTCGACGTCAATCTTCGAATCCAACTACAGTTAATATTCATAGGATCAAGCCGGACTCTGTGTCGAGAGCAGGCCACGGCCAAACCTCGTTTCGTATTCAAATGATCACTGGAGACTGGAGATTTAGTGGTTATAAACAATATTCTTTTGATTTTATGGGCATGGGCTAAAAGAAGTATGCTTAAGCTGAGAGTGTTGGGGTAGGGGTGGGGTAGGGTTGGGGTAGGGGTGGGATGGAGACTGTTGAGCATGGAAATCAGATACATGAGATCAATCATCAGATCTACCCATATCCAATATTCAGTAACCAGAGTCTAACTTGCTAATGCTGGACAAATAAATGTATTGTCTTGTATTGTAATGTCTTGTATACTGGTAAATATATGTTTGATGTATTGTCATTTGATGTTTTGGGACATGCTATTGTCAGCAACACTCCCATGGAGGCCAGCACACGTTTGCAGTGCCTGTAAACTCCACCACGTGTCAGACAAAACCTGTTATTTACCACAACTGGCTTCTATTACAATAACATACATAAATCTCAGTATCTGATTCAGTCCGTCCCCACGCTTGACCACCCCCTGACCACCCTTCTCAAACCACGTCTCCCTTACTCAAGGTGTTTAACCTCCCCTACAAAATCGAGCGTAACTCTCCCAGCGTTCAGAGTACGAATCACAGGGTCGTTAACAGGGCTGGGGTTACAATAAGGTCAGTGGTCACAGGACATGTTAATTTTGATTTGAAATCCCGTAAAACAAGGTGTGCCATGTTAATGGAGACAGAGAAAGACGCACGCTATTGTTCTTGTGGCTGGTCTATTTTGGCGAGATCACAGGGCAAGAATGCAGTAATTGTAAATGTGATGCCTCATTAAAGTTTACTGCTGTTCTGAATAATATTCTACTGTTTAATGTGAGGAAGAGTGTCAAATAAATATGAACATAAACATTCTACTGAAATATTAATAACTGTCACGATACCTTTGATATTTCCATGTGCGCTGGGGATACTGATGCTGTGTTAGATGAAATGAGAAATACGTTTCCAAATTCCAGCAAAGTAAAAGTAAAACTCATTCAATTATCAACATACTCATATTATCTTATTTAAGTTCTATGCTTATGAACCATTACAATACGACTGAAAACATATCATACGACCCTATCCTAACCCGTTAGAATTTTACATAAAGCTGATTATCTACTCTTGTGAAATAAATTGATCCCTGAGTCATTGCTGATTAAGATTAATTTCGTGCTAAGATGAAATGAGGCATATTTTCAGCTGCTTGCACGTCCAATAACACGGCACGTCTATCACGAGACTTCAGAAACAGCCTATCCACAATGTTGCTAGTATCACTCACTATACACAGGTAAAGGCTGTTCTACAGGTGTAGCTTGTCAAACAAGACCTGTCTTATATGGCCGTCACGTGTCACGTGACCACACATCTACCTGTCTCTATATGGTAGCCTGTTTTCATCTCTCACTCTAATACCTCAGGTTTATGCTGAGCGCGGACGCATCGTTGATTGGATTTTACCTGGCGCACCTGAGTTCTAGTTACATTTCTACCTGGATTTAGTCTCGGGGAAAAGGAAAGGCATTCTGCCTCTTCAGTGGATAGTTAGCAGAATGTACTGAGACTTACCTGTGGTGTTACCTGGACGTAGATTGGATATTGGACGCTCAAGGTGAGAACGTAATACGTTTATCAATCGGTGATTGAACGTGGAGGGGTTAAGGGTCAACACGTGCTACGGTTCATAATATTTACATTACTATTTACATTATCAAAGTCAAACACTCCTATAGTAATATACTGACATTGTTTAGAATATCATCTTCAATATATATAATACATGCATCTAAGTGTAAAATCATCCGGATGGGTTGAGCGCAATAACAATAATAATTCTCGTGGCTTTTGAACGTTTAGGTGGTCATTACGATAGTGCAGTTGATCTTAAGTATGCTAAACGAGGGCGGATCTTTGTGAACCTTGCTTTATACACATATGATTAAACTGAAGCTCTACTAATCTCACCATGGGAATAGAAACTCGTGCATTCACTGTTTAAATGTCTAGCAATGTCGTGACAATTAGACATAAATAATAAGAGGAATTTGTTGTCATCAGAGCAGACTGTAAACGTGTAATTTGATCACTAGCTACTACGAGCTTACAAGCTTGACTGCCGTGCACTGACGCGAGCTGCGTACCTCTTCATAGCTTATCGCCTCTCTCCGTGGCCACAACGGCCCGTCGATCTGGAATAGACGCGGTTAGGCTTGTGTACATACTCGTATACCATTATATTAAGTTAATCGCACATATACTATTTCTCTGAGGATAATATCTGTGGGATATGTAGTGGACAACAGTTGATGTTTTTGCAGCTCTGCATAATGGTCACTGGGCTATCAAGCATCTGTCTTTAGTCCAGGTGACTTATTCCATTGTGTGTTTTTGTTCCAATATGAGTGAATGAATTTTGTGAGAATGAAGAAAAATGCGTGATAATATATTCTTCATATATCTATGATTGACGGAAATAAATGTATGATTGGTGTCCAGTCTGTAGGGAGTTTAGAGGTTCTGTCATTGTATCAAATCTGTAGGCCGATTTAAACTTAGATGCATGCTTATGATGTCGATCACTAGATTGTCTGGTCCAGACTGGATTACTTACACACCGTCCACATATAGCTGGCAGTTGTTGAATGCGGCGTTAGACAACGATCAAACAAACTAAATCCACAGTTATAAATGCTATAGATTGTACATTTATACAACCAAACTCATGTGATTCTTCAGCTGATCGGGGTTCTCAGTTGACTAGTCTGCCAGTGTAGATTCATGCAACTAATCACGGGATAGTCTGGTCCTCGATTGTTTATAGGGGGTTCAGGAATATTTCTAAAAGTGGTGTAAAACTCACTCACTCCGGATCTTCACGTTTGGAATCAATATATGATTATCTTACACAGATAAACGTCATGGTTTACTTACCCGATTGACACTCACAGATGAATATAAATGATAAATATGTAGGTCATGTGATGACACGCACCTCGTTCCACGTTACGTTAGTCGCTGTATTGACTATTGACAGTACAGTTCCGCTTGGCTGATTAAAAATGTGCGGAATTCCAAGTAGAGAAATAAGCGAGTTTATTCAAACATTTGATTCGTAGGAGCCAGATGCATGTCATCATCCCACTCAATGAAAATCCGTGTAAACTTTGATGATATAGGGAGTGTATTTATGAATACTACACAATGAAACAACTGACAGCGTTCTGCACATGAAAGGGAGAGCCCCACCGGTATTTGAAACTCTGCACCACAGGTTAAAGATATTTGTTTTTCTGCGATGATGGAACTTGATATAACTCCAAACAGACAATCTCCCTTTATATCTTTCAGTACTAGCATGAGTAGTACAGTGGTTAACGTGTTCGCAAGTCCCGAGAACTACCGGAGTTCCATTCCCAATGTGGGTGTAGTCTGTCCACGTGGTGATATTTCCAGGAACTTGCTATAGTGTAAAACTGTATTCACTGGAATCGGTAAAACACATTTCGACAGATGAGTGTGTCTAAGCGTGTTCAACAAACAAATCAATAACTATGATAATAGTACGGCAAAATGCATGGCGTTGCATTCATATGGATACGTGTGAAAACCCCCAAACAAGCTCTAACCGAAACAAAAACACCACCTATGATTTATACCCGCGGAGTTAGGTTGCGTTAAAAAGTTGAACGCAATTCGTTCTGGAATGCATGCCTGAAAGCCATTCTTACCAGTCAGGCGTAATTTGAAATTATGTAAACGATTTGTATATATGAACACAACCGTTGAAAGGTCAAAACAAGATGACAACCAGCCTAGATGATCGAATCAGATTTCATCGGGCGTGCAACGCAAATATTATGAAACTTGTGAGGTTGGATAATTGAAAATCATTGATGACAGGTGTTGTGAAACAGTTATGGTCTTATTATCGGAGGACTTGGGATGTTTGCTGGTGTGCGCTGATCCCCTCAACCAACCAGGTGCTATATTTGTTCGACTGCGGAGTGCCTACGTCGTACGTGGGACGAATACCACGAAAATGACATGGCTGTCTCCAAAACTAGGAATGTGGAAGGTCTAGTTTGAGGAGGAGTGGCTCCGTATTTCGTTTTATTTGCAGTAAATCGTCACCTCTAAACTAGGCAAATACGTAACCGCATACAGGTATCAGTCTACACTGTGAGACACGTCTTTCACTTTGGGATGGATGTTTGATCAATACACACCTGGGTCATTGATGAAGTATATACCTGTTTAAGATTGGCATTTTATAAAAAGGAACACATTAACACAAAAGATTAAGTTCAGTGACCTGGAGTGACTTGCGTAAATGCTTGTCATTTTACTCTGAAGTGTATCAATGTTCATGATATCAACCACCTGATTTTGGCCAAGACACGAACATTAACAGATCACCGTGAAAAGGTTGCTAACTCCTAAACTCCAAACAGTCATACAAACATCCCTTTAACAGTGAGTGAGTGAGTTTAGTCCCTTTAACAATCAACAATGAAAAATAATGGTACTGAGAATCTGCTGAAATATTATGTTTTGGGTGAAAAGGTAACACGCAATGCACATCGGCTGGTATCACTTTTATAGGGACCCCCACACGTACATTCATACAGTCGTACAATGAACCCTGGGCTGAGACATATTTGTCGCTTTAATGAACACGCAACTAAACTCGGTCAGACCCCTGCCAACATGCGATTCTCAAGATAAAATACGATATACGTTTGTTAGTTTTACTTCATTGATATTCTGTCCCGGGGCTAGGCCGACAAGACAACATGGTATGTAACTGGTTTTACGGGTAGTGATATGACAACCCCCCTCGCCGCCACCCTCCCCAGCCCCCCTCCTCCTTCTGTGAGACTCCCTACGAGCCCTCTACGTGCTTTGTACACTGTACATGTTTGTTGTGACTGTCTGATGGTGCTGATATATAGAGGTATAATACGGCAATTAGAGTGGAGATTATTCCACACAGAATCCAAGAGTGTCTGACAAATGTATGCATGACGTCTAGATGACGAGATAAGCTGCTCTGTAGTAATGCTGACACTTGCTATCCCGCGGCCGCTTCGGGACGCTCAGCTCGCTCGAACTTATTGTTTATCGTTGTATTCGTAACACGTAACAGAATCTTCTCGACATGTGTCAGAAATATGTTTATTTACCCTTGACAGAACTATACATCCTTCTCGACACGTGTCAGAAATACATATATTTACCCCTGATAGAACTATACATCCTTCTCGACATGTGTCAGAAATACATATATTTACCCCTGATAGAACTATACATCCTTCTCGACATGTGTCAGAAATACATATATTTACCCCTGATAGAACTATACACTCTTCTCGACATGTGTCAGAAATACATATATTTACCCCTGATAGAACTATACATTCTTCTCGACACGTGTCAGAAATACATATATTTACCCCTGATAGAACTATACATCCTTCTCGACATGTGTCAGAAATACATATATTTACCCCTGATAGAACTATACATTCTTCTCGACACGTGTCAGAAATACATATATTTACCCCTGATAGAACTATACATCCTTCTCGACATGTGTCAGAAATACATATATTTACCCCTGATAGAACTATACATTCTTCTCGACATGTGTCAGAAATACATATATTTACCCCTGATAGAACTATACATTCTTCTCGACATGTGTCAGAAATACATATATTTACCCCTGATAGAACTATATAGCCTTTACAACGTGTATCAGAAGCATGCAGATTCTTTACCCCGACAGACTCTGTACACGTGACAGACCCGTGGCTGCTCGGCTAGATCCTCTAACCGTTACAGAACTAAACAGATTATCCACACATGACATCATTACTACTAGTATAATATATAAGTATAATATATGTAATTGTTATGTAATTACTTACATTCTCGAGACAGAGCTATATAGATGGTTTAACTGTGTTGTTACTATTTATACTCTCTCATTTCCCTTCTAACAGTATCTGATATTCAACAATACTTTTCTGAATAAAACAAATAAACATAGGGGTTCTCTTATCCATTTTAAATTAAAGTCAATATTCGTCCTTCGTACTTGTTTACCATGTGTTGTTAGAACATGAAGTGACGAAACTCTGATGATCTGAATAATAGAACCCGACAGGTTCATACCATGAATGCATTCACGTTGTGATGGCAGAGGAGAGAGAGAAACACTCGCTGGAACGACCCCGTACGCCAGTCCGTGTTCTCGTTTTACACACAGAACACGTCGACTTGAGCACATAAACAGACCAGGAGTTTGTCATTACGTTAAACCTGCGACACCTCGTGCAGCTAGATATATCCATAAAACAAGTTAAAACATAACGTCTTCACGAAGTACAACAACATGTTATGAACGCTAGGGTTTTGTAAAGCTCTTTCGCCCTTGGCAAAATGCTTACAAAACCACAAATCCATCACTCAGTTTAATTCGATTAAGTTTACGCCTAAAGCATGGGGGCCACGTTGATATCGTAAAGTGATTGTTTTTAGATTTTTTTAAGTTCAGTGCAAGTACGTATCAGGGGTTACTTGGTGTGACATATGCTGTATGTCACATTCTCCGGTATTAACCTCGCGGTACTTAGAACTCAAAGTAAACGATTAACTCTTCTCTATTGCTTTCGTCACGATATGCGACGTTTTTAGTAACAGTTAGTGCTCCAACGCAGGACTTCTATTTGAAACCTGATTGAGGGAGGCGTTGGAGCATAAAAACAGAAAACAAAACGATTGTTCACCGTTTTTAAAAAAACCCTGACCTTTGACGTGTGTGTGTGTGTGTGTGTGTGTGTGTGTGTGAGGGAGAGAGAGAGAGAGAGAGAGAGAGAGAGAGAGATGAATCCGAGAGAGCCCGAGTGTATCAGGCAAACACTTTACCCATTAAGCTATCTCACGTCACCAGCCGGATTAATTAGGTTTAATGTAGAGGTCTTGGTTTAATGGTCTTGGGTTAATGTAGAGGTCTATACTTTTGTAGTGTATATTATACCAAGAGTATTTGAATGCTCTTGCGTAAACGTCTTGCGGAGATGTATACTCATTCTAACCGTCATCTTTGTAATAAATAAACATCGATATAGCTTACCATGTAATTCATAACATATACTAGTATATGACAGTTATATATTATGTCTGTTAGGAATCGAGTCTGGACAAAATGATCCAGTGATTGACATCATGAACATCGATTTATATTATCGGAACACGATGACATACCTAAACCAAGTCAGAGAGGCTGACCACCCAATCATGTTAGTCGTCTCCTACATACAGAGGTTGTTCACGACCAATTCTAACAAGGATCGTCGAGAGCAACATACTGCTTTGTTAGTAAGAAAGTATTTCCGCGGGGACAAACATCGTTTACCAGGCGAAGCCGTCACATAACATTTCGTTAAGAGGAATTTAATCGTTTTCCTCATTTGTCGAATCCATCCTACACTTTCAACACATTCCTCCTAGCTGGATAAGTTTTGGTTATGCAATATATTACCATCTTGACAATAAACTCTTCAAGAACTCTTTAATAGGTCTTAGAAGCAAAGATCTTCTCGCTCTGAAGGGTTCCTCCTCCCTGCCAATCACTACAAAGGGTTATCTACATTGCCTGGGGTGTTACTACTGACTACAGTTATACGCAAGTACTGCTTGGAGGTATATACTACCTGGTATGTTATAGATTGTATGATATATCTATGGTTTTATGTGCGAGATACAGTTATGTGATGCGCATGTACAAATACAAATTGTTTACACGATAATGTTTTGTGGGTTGTGATAACGCAATCTTAATAACTTTTTGATAACTTTTTTTCCCAGATAGTTATGTAACTTAGTGATCGTGCTGATAACTGGAGCGTAAGGCTGTCGTCGTGGATGTCTTTACCTCGAAAGAACTATTGCCTGAGTCATGGTGATATTTTGTCACAACCGATCGCGAAAATAGTGCTGCTCTCAGGACATATCCCTGTTTCACTCCACCTGGATTATCGAAACAATAGTTTCACGCACCGTACAGCAACGCTTCGTCTATGAAAACTATATATGTTTGATAGAACCAACTAACGCCATTAAGTATGAAAAGGATCCCAAACGTCCTTGGAGATTTCATTCTGCATGTTGAATTGGAGAAATGTTTATGCAGAAGAGGCAATAAAGCGTTTCGAAGGTTAACCGTTGCAACGCATATATGCTTTTACAGAAGAGCTTCTTCTGTTACACGTATATGTGTGGGTACCTAGCACATCTCAAGATCTTGAGAATGTTCTTAATTGAACACCGTTAATCTGCGAATAGCGTCTAAGGTGAGAAGCCCGTCCGACGATAGTAATTATCTCAGAACAACGTTTGCAGGGGTTTATCGCTAACAAACATGTTTTATTGCGAAAATTGCATCTTATTATTGCCAAACACCATTATTGAGAATTATTGTCAAACATTTTACGCTTGCTAGTTAAACCAGAACACCATGTCTTATATTATTCAACAGGGTTCATTCAGCTGTAACACAATAACTGCAATAATCAGCTTTGTGGGTAAATTAGTTTTCAAGTTAATGACGATGAGACCGACAATTCAAAATAAGTTTATCAAGATGGTGGTTCAACTGTGGATTCTGTGACGAGTACGGGGCACTATACGTTCTTGGTACGTGTTTAAACAACTTGACAAGACTGATGTTGATCACACGTTTAGAATGTGTGTCATCTTGTCTCAGCGGTAGGGTTCATACTGTCAACCACTGGTTTACGCAGCCTTAGTAAATTTGATGCTATCGTGCTATACATTGAATATTGACAACAACACTCGGTTATTTCAACATGGTTAACTATTGATATTTGAGGATTAATATCTGAATCCTCAAGTTAGCATATCAAATTCTGAACTGATGGGATAATTTAAGATACGGTAGCGTGAATCAATCCCTTCAAAATACAAACCTTCTTCTAGAAAGAATAAGCCTCCATCACCCTTTAATTGAATTAGGTGTATGGCACAATAGTCACAATAGTGGCGAAAATGAATGTATCGTTGAAACTCGGTAATGACACCAGGTGTTCGTACCACAGCCGGGGCGGTGGAGTAGCCTAGTGGTTAAAGCGTTCGCTTCGAATTTTCACGCAACGAAGACCCAAGTTCGATTCCATTAGGATACAATGTGTGATGAAGCCTATTTCTGGTGTCCCCCACCCTCACATTGCTGAAATACTGCTGTCCCTCGCTCGATCGATCGCCCCTGCCATATTCGTGTCTGTGTTTATGCACGGACAGTACTACTGGCTACGACTTGTCATCATCAACATCATCACCATCATCATTGTCTTCATCTTCTAATAATGTATGAGATATTGCCGATGTGACGTTAAATGTTAACTCACTCACTCACTCTAATAATGTATACCGCGGTCGGTGATCTGCGACTTAATGATGATGGTAGTGATGCATCATCATCATCACCATCATCATCATCATCATCATCATCATCATCAGATATGGTATATCGTGACTCCTGAGGCTTACCAGCACATCAGTGCATTAATCAGGCAGTGGACATCAGCTAGACACTGAGGGGTCACTTGAGTAGTCCATCTACATCGAAGGATCTGTCTATCTGTCGTCAGTTACATAACGTGTCGCCAGACAGGTAGGCGCGTTGTACCTTAGGGGGTAGACATAGCCTGGGGTCACCACGACCCGAGTGACCAATCGACCATACTTGACCACCCCAAGCAATGTGTGATTGTGTGAAAATATGTGAGTCTGGATGCTTCTATTGGGTCTGTTACAGGGATAGTCCTATTTTATAGTTAATGAATGTATTTAAATTTGAATGAATTTCGTAATTTATGGGTGCCATAAGTACACTCTGTTTGCGCATGACAGGAATGTATGGGATGGGGAAGTGGTAGTGTGCTGGAATAGGTACAAATGTCTGTTACATGTAACCTACCCGTGAAGATCCGGGTTACAATTAGGCATGCATGTCCTAAAAGGCGAATAACGGGATCGGGTTGGCATGTTAGCTGACTTGATTGACACATGTCATCGTATCCCATTTGCCCATCGATGTTCATGTTGTTGATCACATGGTTTTCTGATCCAGATTCGATTATTTACAGACCGCCGCTATATACCTGGGATATTGTGAGTGCGGCATTAAACAACAAACCAGCCCCGTGTTTTCTGTTAAACATATACTTAAAACGTTTTAAACGGACTTTGATATGTTAACATAACACTTTCGCGTAGTGATAAACGTGACACCTTAATAACAGATCAGCATCTTCTTCGGAATGTCTCAATAAACAGGACGGCAGCGGGTATCCTTAGGATGTAGATGTCGCCGGAGGTCACCGTGACCCCGAGGACCGGCCAACAATACCTTTATCGCACAAAAGCTGTAGCTTTTCATAATGAAGTGACCATTGTCCCCATTGTCAACTAATGGTTCCTAATCAGGGGATGAATAGTGAGTGAGTCTCGTGAGTGTCCAGTGACCCCCTCACAAGGGGGAAAATGTCGGTATAATTGCACAGTGAACAAGTTTATGGTTGAAGTTTCACAGCCAGGATTAAACTAGAACAGGTTGTTTCTATTTCCGTATCTTGACGGCTAACCGCCTGCTGTCTCTGACTCGCTGTAATGGCACTGTCCTCCTTGAAGCTCTCATAGATCAGAATTTAAGAAAGGTTGAAAGTGCTAGGGATAGTTAAAAATGAAGTAAAAATGAATTCGTTTTATTACTACCATATCTCAGTCATGTTCTACTCATGTAAAGTGAGTGAGTGAGTGTGCGAATGAGTGAGTGAGTGAACATTGTACACACCCATCACTTTATACGAGCGCAACATTGTGCACCCTGGAGAAAATTGAACCATGTTCAATGCGTGACCTTTTAACTACAATATGTCACAGCACGGGGTTGTATAAAGAGTTTAGCCCTTAAAGACCATATCGAATGTGACATGTGTCCATTGTACGTCTACATCAGGTAGAGGAGTGGGTCATTGGCACCTATATCCGGCCCGACTGTAATAGTGATGTGTGTGTGTATGTTTACGTGTTCAGTTAACCATTAGAGATAGATAGTAAACCTACCACCCACTGCAGTCCCGTAGAGTAAATGTTGAACATGCAATAACTCTTGACATTAGTGTCAAGATGACAGAGTTTATTGTTACGAGCATACACAACCAGGTGACACCCACTCCTTCTATAACAAACCAGGAAGGCATCGAGGTAAATGTCAATATAGCGAAACCTCTTTAATACGGACGATATTGTACTCTGTTCATGAGAGAGAGATAGATGGGCCTGTATGTTTTTAGCTTTAATATGTTCATAAATTTGGGCGATTAAGATTTTATTGTGGCCACAATTATAGTGCACAGTTGTGATCAGGATTACGACAACGATGATGATGATGATGATGATGATGATGATGATGATGATGATGATGATCCAATAGTACAACTGAACACCCATACCAGAAATGTTTTGGGAAAAAGTGATAATATAAATGCATGATGATGATGATGACGATGATGACGACGACGATGACGATGACGAAGATGATGATGATGATGATGATGATGATGATGATGATGATGATGATGATAAAAATTGAAAAGGGCCCTATTACATCTCGCCAAACTCCACATGGACGATATGTAGCATACAATGTTAGTTGTAAGTGATCAAATCGTTAATGTCTCTGTTAGTTCTTTGCAAGCAGAATAGGACCTCACTGCCATAAGTCAGAGGTTAAGAGGATTCGAGATCAAGTTTTTCGAGATCAAGTACTTCGAACTGAAGGAGTACACTACATATTTACTTAAAAAGCAGTCATGTTATCTTAATACAGTAATATCAGTACGTAGAAACATTTAACCAATGATGAGTGCTGAAGTACCAAAACCAAATCTGAAGAGAATAATATTTTCAATACTAACCATAGAAGCTGTGATAATGGCCACACAGGTGAGTCACAGATCCCCAAAGTCAACGCTCCACGTGCGGTGTGTCAGTAATCACCTAATGTCCCGATAATCTTAATAGGGATTATAGGATAAGTCATTATGACTAATATACGTACATTGTTGGATCTCTGACAAGCTTTATACACAGTGATCAATCCGATTTCACGAACAAGTAGCCAGAACGCGTGTTGGTATGTTATGTACAAATATAATAGCCTTGGCTTCGAATCAAAACACACGCCAAGTGGTTTAGTATCGCCTGTCGACGATCGTGAGATTTCTTTTCATACAATTTTGTTTTTGTGTGTTGGCTACAGTATTTATGCCTACGAGGAAGGATGAGTGGAATGAAGTTGTACGCCGGTTTAGCGATATTCCGGCAATATCACGGCGGAAGACATCAGAAATGGGCTTCTCACATGTGGGGAATCGAACCCGGGTCTTCGGCTGGACGCGCGAAAGTCTTAACCACCAGGCTACTCCACATGGGGTCTCTTGGGTGTACCAGGAATATCTTGTTCCCAGGTGTTTTTGTTTCATGGTTTCATGGTTTGTCAGTTCCACCAGAGACCATCTATGGTCTCTGGTTCCACAGATAAAAACAGGTTCACAGAAATATTAGATTCTGATGACTCCGGATTTTCCTCCCACAAAAACTTGACCCTCCGTGAATATAGGTTCCTATGTGCTTAATGGTTGGATGTTGAACTATTACTTGTCGCAATAATTAGTGTGACAATATAAGTGGTATTGATATATTTATAAGTTTCATGTTATTGCTATCCCGTAGCTTTACCCCACTGCTATATCTACATGTTCTGAGATCAATACTATACGTACAGTCACAGTAATAGAAGGATTTGTATGGGTATTTTGTATCACATATATATCGTCGTCCTCATTACAACCAGGAGCAATATGTGCCATATGAAACTGCATGGTTGGATGGAAATTAATGTAAAATTGCAGGTTGAAATGGGGACTTAACCAAAACACTATACTGAAATGGGAAATAATGTGAATCTGTTTATTGAAATTGGATATAATTTATTGATGTGAGAAATAATGAGAATCAGTGAAATGAAATGAAACATAATGTGAATATGTAAGTTGAAATGAGACTTAATGTGAATCTGTTGAAATGATAAAATAATGTGAAACCTTTCGCTGAGAAATTATGTGAAACTACATGTTGAAATGAGAAATATGGAAACAGTATGATTGTTTTGACGAGAAATGTGAAACGTTTTGTTGAAAAGTGACATATTTAATGATGTCATTAATGGTCATTAATGATAAACATTGTGGAACTTCAAACCAAAATGCGCAGTTATGTGAAACAGTGTCGTATAATGGCAAATGAAACAATACAAGGGAAAATAATCAGGTCAAAGAAACATGCTTAAAATAATCAGTCCCCTCTCCACTGTCACCGGATATCAGCTTCAAGGCTGCCAGCATTATAGATCCACCTGAAAGACCTTTCACTGAATTTAAATATCCTAGCTCCTGGACCGTGCAACACGGGATCACTCGCGCGTGCCCAGATCAGGACAGTCGTGTTTCACACGTACCACAGCCCACTCCTGATTAGCGTTAATCAGGTTTAGCTTAATATGACATAAACATGACCGGTGTTATGTAAACCCGTAAAAGAACCGAGCTCCTGTGCTAGTATTTACCTCACCCCCAGCTGTACACTGCCCCAGAGTCAACATGCACCCCACAGACCAATATGTACAGCTTCGTTGTAGTAGCTGCGTTTTTGATCAAACGATATACCGGATGCCTCTACTGGTATTTATGGAGGTTATTCTATAGACGGAGGTGGCGTTATTTAAGGAACAAAATGCTTGAAATGCGTGCAGGCATTATACAGACAGGTAGAGTGCAGAGATTGGGTGTTTTACATTTTGTTTCCAAACTTTCAGTTTTTGTTTAGTACAACACACGATGTATGACGAACAATGTGCAACCGAGAATTGGCCAGAGACGATTGGACCAGCTCACTCCTCTATGTCAATATGTTTCTCATATGTATGTTTAACAAAGATTATGATTGAAAAATCCCATATACATTTTCCATGTGCGTCAGTGGACAAACATCTTATACTGCAGCTCTTATAATGGTGGGTATTTTAACACTATGAGTGTATGTGCCGCGTAAAAGCAATTTAAATAATTCATCATTTTACTCAGCTCCATGCATAAAAGTATGTGGGTTCAAACATCAAAATGTGTCGATGTTTTTCGTTCAATATCTTGTTTTTTTGAAGATATGCATTACTTATTCATTTCTCAGATGTTGATATTTTGGGAAAAATAGCAAACGAGATGGTCACTCACAAATAATCTCAATAATCTGTACCTGTTTCACTAGTCCATCTGAAATAACGACCTGTGTGGCCATCTCGTCACCTGGGCTTTCCACCAAACTCCCAACAGCCTTCGAAGTGCTGTGTGGAGTTTCGGGATGAGGAAGACGGTTACCTGTACACCTGTGTGCGCATGTGCAGAGAGAGTACCGTTGACAATGACTGAAATATTGCATTCCGTGTTTTAACAGGTAAAATGGGATCGCGGAGAGACGCGGGGTTATTGGATAAGTGCCTGTCGGATATACGAGAAAAACAGGTAAGTGACCTACATCATTGTGTCCTTTGATGTTGTGTCGGCCCAGGTGAGAGAAAGCAAGGGCGTCCCAGATGTGAACACAGAGTCTGACACCATTTTTAAAGCTCTCGTTATAAGAGGAATTTTACTTCTAAATAACGCGATTTCGTTGTGAGAATGTGTCCTGAATGATAAAAGCTTGAACCGGGATATTTAATAACGATTTGTCAACTGACAGTTTTCCTGCGGGAGATTGTACGAGTTCTCACCCGTGACATACCTGGCCCCATCGCATTGTCGGTCTGCTTATTTGACACTCGACAGGCTAAATGCAAACTTTCACTCTCACCTGACCATAGCGGTGTGTTTGATGGTCTGTCTGGCTGTATTTAAAATAGTTCGACGACCACTTGCGTGTCGTTTACCGTGTATTACTATGTTGTTGTTATCATGTTAGAATTTAGTGTAACGTAATTTCCTCAGGTTTACTGTCTTCATGTTTAATTACATAGTTTATTATACGATCGGATTTAACGAGGATATACTTGTAGAAAATCTCGTTAATGTAGACGTTGTAGCATACGATATTTCACTGTGAGTAGGTGCCCATTGGGAGAGATTTTAAAAAAAATCCACCCTGCATAAAAAGACTAAGTTTTTGCTGATTTAGTTTATTTTATCACTTTAACAGGACCATTCTTAACATGACGTCGCGCGCAGATCAATGTTTACACTGGGCACTCCCATTTCCGCGTTCTATTCAATTGCTTTTTAAGATTAAACCGATGACAGAGTTGTGCCACATGTCGATTAACCGCAACACACCTGTAAAAGTGTTTTGATATTTGATATTGTTTTTAGAGTGATATGGGCGTTTTAGATGGATGCAGAAATATGTATGTATACATAATCTGTTCTGTCAGCGTCAAACTGACCCTGGACTTGTAATCTGACTTTATTAGCTCTTTAATACTGATAATAACACTTGGTGTGCACCCATTATGATAACTGATATCGTCATTATTATTACCAATAATTGCAAACCTTACTTAAATTAATAGTTGACGTGTATGCAGTGTCATCGGACTGGCCAGGTGCCTCTGTCTAGGTCTTTTTTGGTGTAATGTTGACAGTGTTGATGACGATAATGTTGTTGTTGTTGATGATGATGGTGATGATGATGATGATGATGATGATGATGATGATGATGGTGATGATGATGATAAACAGAACACTGACAATACTGGATAGTGGTCAGTCTTGGATAGCATCGAATCGATACAGACCCATAACAAGTGTGTGCATATCATCATCATCATCATCGTCATCATCTTTATTATTGTTATTGTTTGAATGAAAAAATACACTAACAATACCATTCTGATACGTGTATTCGATTGTACTTTTAGATGTGTCTCTGTGTGTATATATGCACTGGCTAGCTATAAATGCAGATCCGATATCGTTCAGCCAGAAAACCAGTCACCGTGTTTATATCACCAGCTATACTAGACTAGTCAATCAATATATGCGGTGTTTGTTAAGTCTGTGAGTCATAACACATTGCACACACATTATTATTTTTATATATACACACACTTACACAATTCGTATCCCTACACAACATAGCGGCTTGTCTGGATGTACATCGTTGTCTACATGTATGTATCAAGTTCATCGTTAGCTGCAGGCAGACAATGTGTATCGATTTATATCTGATATAACTTTACCGTTGTCAACTACACTCACGTGTGCATACAATACGGTCATTTCACGGAACGGTGAAAGTGAGTGTTTATCTGTTGTTTAAAGCCTTACTCAGATATACTCAGTCTGGACCAGGCAATCCAGTGATTGGCACCTTGAGCATTTCACGCAAATGGAAAACGCTGACAAAGACGACATGTCACCGAGCCTGACCAACGCTCATGGCTGTTTGTCACCATTTGCAACAACCGCTAACTGCTTCAGACCAATTCTAAAGTCGAACTTTAGAAACGTGAACGATAGCGCCAATGACTGCTAAATTACCCAGTCCCCCTCGTTTAAGAGTACGTTTATGTATATTTCATCATAAAAATATTCGAAGAATGACATTTGTTGAATTTATGAATTATGAAATTCAAGACCAGCATCCGGGGCGACGAATCTCCTGCTGATATTACCTTATGTTTGTAGGTTAATTTGTATATCAGGCTTGAAGTAGCATTTTGCTGTCTGGGGCCATTATGGCGATTTGATACGCCTGAGCGTGTTTGAACCCTCTGAACCTATTGACAGACAGGTCATGGTATTGGAATGTGTATCTTAATGTCAGTGTAAAGTCAACACAAGCAGTTATGGCTCTCACAAAGACGATGACATTCAACAACCATGTCTGCATCTCATCAAATGAATGGCGAGTTGGGTGGGTGCTTACACCCACTTTGAACCTCATTCACGAAGAAGAAGATCCATAGAACAGAAACACGGAGTTGACAGTAAACATTCTATGATGAATAAGCCTGATATTACATCCACGTGTTTGAGCTCAAGATGAAACCGTCAGCTGATTTCATTCATGTACACCATGCATGGGGTCCTTTGACCTTAGTCATCAAACCTCAGACCATTAAAAGATGGAACGACCCACAGATTTGATCTCATGAACTTAAGATACAACACCATTTCGTTTGTACGGATCACTGACATACACAGCGCGTCGTATGTCATGGCAGATATAGTTTTCTTTAGTTATTTCTTTAGAGCAAGTTTTATTGCATGGTTCAAAGGTCTGTAAATACAATCAAGGATAGTCATATAACAGCTACTGCTTCTCAAAATGATGATAATTGTTATTATTAGGAGCTTTAATTGCTGACATTTTAACCAAATCCCAAGTCCTTGTTATCAGTGAATGGGTAGGAAGAAGTATTTGTCAGCACACATCAACTGACACATTGACATATATTGTCAACCAAAGAGTGGCGAAGTCACCTGTCCGACTTGCTCATCGTTCCTCAGTGTGCAGGTTCCACCTTTCTCAAATGTCATAGTGTATTTACCTGGGCCCTTTGATGGCAGCGTTGTTTGAGACAGCTTCTTTTTGATGTGCTGCTGATGACAAAAGGGTATGTCAATAGTTTACCTCCAGTGACACGGGGACTCTCTCGGGGACCTCGGTTGACAGTCATCAACACCATTCCTAAAAGTGTTTCGTCGCGTCCTCATAGCGGAATGTTGTCGCATGTTCTAAATCTTGTCAACAAAATGTATCGAAATGATTCTTTAAATGTTTGATGCACACCGTCGAATATTACAGTTTGTAGGTATATATACCCGGAATATTGTCCGTGGGGTTTTAAACTACACATGTAGTGAGTGTTCAGGGAGGTATTTAGGGAACCAAATATGGGACCATATGAATGCACAAGTGTTCCTTAATATTTTTCCTGATTTCTTCACACACTGCGTGATGCAAAGTTTATGAGGAAAGGAACACGAGTCCGCTTATTTGTTTCCCTATGTACAAGGACTACAGTTTAGAGTAGCGGGTTTATTTCCCTCGCCGATATAGGGCCAGGATATATGTTTCACTCAGGCTTTGCACTGGAAATCACGGACATCACTGAAACCGTTAACCCTGTCACAGATACATTTATCTAACACTGGGGAGCTGCCGAATTTAGACTGGAACACTCTGACCCAGTCAGCTATTACACGCGTTGTCACCATGGTAACTGTTATATATTGCCAAACAGTAATACCCTAGCTGACATCGTTGCTAAGCTACAAAGGAGGCCATAAAAAATGTTATTTTATCGAGATTGTAGGCGTGGCGGGTATCTCAAGACATGCTGATCTCGAACATTCGGGCTCATGACTGTGTGAGAGTGCGCGTGTGTGTGCGCGTGTGTGTGCGTGTGCGTGTGTGTCTCACCTGACTAGAAAAGAAGACAAAGTTTAGTCCATTAGACATGCTACATATTACGATGTAACCATAGCCGATGCTCTTCCACTTAACTATAATGCACTGAATAACATACTAACATATGTCTCACGATTAGGTTGTCCAGCTGTTATACAAACTGATTCACCGTACACTGAACAGTCGTCAGGTGTATTTAAAAGTGGAGAAGATTCGTTGTTCGTCATCTCAAAAGGGTAAATGAACTCCGGGTCTACAACTCATGGTACCACCGTATGCCTTGTACCATTGTGGAGTCCTAAAATAGGGTCAACACTGCCGCTGTAGATCTACAACACACTCATGCAACCGTCGATTTGCATTCAGTTCTAGTTTCATAACAGCTCCGCTTCACACAAGAGCCCTGGCGTGAACGTCTCACAGTTGCTGATGTGTCGAACACTTTTGATGTTATAGTAGTCCCGATACAACAAAACATTGTAAGGAAATCGTTAACGTCTCTTTCTTACCAATCATGCCGAGGCACGACTAGTGTTTGGGGTTGAAATAGTTCCATGCAATTATTTTGTTTCGTAGAAAGATCTGATAACTATCTGTTTTGTACCGTGGCAGAGGTTTCACTGTACACTATTCACTGTATACAGTGTTTGTTCACAGTTAAACCTTGGGTGAACGGGTACAACAGAATATACGGTGTCGATTCTGTAGTCAGTTTACGCCAGGAGACGTGGCTGTAGTTGGCATGAGTTGTAAATCTTATCTTTATTTTACTTTACAAGAAACCATATTTGTTAAAATTTCATGCATATCTGTTCACCTTTCATATTTTGCTGTTTTTAAAACACCGTCAAACATATTCCAATATCATGGCCATTGAAGTCAGAATACAGGAGATATGTAAGTGTTAATGTTTGAGCAGTCTCATTGAAGGAAGGCAGTGTTGAACGTATACATTCAAACCAGTTGTCATGGATACCCATGTTGTCTATTTTTGATGGTATACATGTAATTTCGTAACGAGCGGGCTGGCATTTGCGTAACTTGATCTGATTGCTTAATGTCCTGAAACATTTCTAATGTTTACCCTTTCTGTGTGTGTAGTTTGTTTATGATAGTTCTCTGAGAGACGCGCTTGTTCAGACTGTTGGTTGAATGCAAGCAATAGTACGCAGTGCCGTTGTGGAAACACTGGAACTTCTCCCCAGAATTATTACGACACGAACACACAGGACTGTTTATCCAACGTTTTCTTGCAACTGTAAAACTTTACTAAATCGCGTTGAGTTCTCGCGTGCTGATGTTTTCACCCACAGGTATTTTGAATTTTTTTGTTTCCTGGATTCTCCGATTTGGTGTTTCTTTGACATCTTGAATGCCCGGATATTACGCAGATTGACATTACAGGTCTTCACGGCATAAAATGTTGGTTTAACGCGGCTAAAGAAACAGACGTGGACCTGTGGTATTTGACAAACGCAACATCCCAAACAGAGGGCATTTTAAGTCTAGGTCTATACGCTCGTTTTGATTTCGAGTATTGTCTTACGACGGGTTATCACTCAGCAGTGGGTATAGGGTTTGTATGCCATCCCGTCATTATTTATAGATAAACGAGAACAGTGTTAATCAACCCCGCAGAATATTGACTGCAAACAACGTCATTTCCTTAACGCCAAACACGACATTGCGCTTACAAAAACAGTGTATAAATAAATGGGGCTGTTGCAGGCTAACCCTAAGAATACATTATTAATTCATACATTGACATTGACTTGCTGAATCTGTTCGTAGCAGGGCGGCCTAAATTAAGCAAACACTGGTGACCGTGAAGCGTGTTTACTCTGCTACAAGTAGACATGGACGTGTGTCAAAGGAATGTTTTCGAATTAGTTTATTCATTCATTGAGATGACTGACTGACTAGTCTTACACATTAGCGATTAAACTACTTATCTCTGTATAGTACCATTTCATATCGTTTCTCATTTCCAGCGCCACCCTTCGAGTGTTAGGCCCCCTCTATGTTTATTTCCTAATATATGAAGTAGACTAACAACAGCCGAACAACATTGCGTTCTTGTGTTCAGATACAGTCAAACACTGTTTTCAATTCACGGTTGTCTCAGACCCTGTTTTGTTCCTCATTCAGGCTTCACTTTGTGGTCGTTTTTAATTTTACTGGAAGTAGTTAAGCAGGCCCATTAAGCTGTTTTATTGTATTTGAAACTGGCGATACGCACCATATTGCTGGTCTTTGGAACTCCCAATCCTGAGGACATGAAGGGTTAATTTAAAACATTACCGATGTCCATACTACCTATATACAGGTCATTTCGGACACACCCACAGTGTCACGACTTGTTTGGCTACACTTAACCATCGCTTTCACACTGTCATGTATTCGTGACTGGACAACCTCGTGGACAGCGCACTGACCATAAGGAAAGATGATGGCATGCGGGAGGGGATTGTTGAAGTTGAAAAGGAACAAGGGTGTCAGGTCAAGCTTTGTTAACGAGTCTCTTCAAGGAAGGTACACTCGTGGAAAAGACACACTGTGGTTTGTTTGGCTGAGGATTAATTGTGTAGTGCAGAGGTGCTAAAGACCTCAGTCACACCTTTCGTCCATAAAAAAACGGGACTTAATAGCCGTACGTTTGGAATCAGTGTTAGTGCCGCTAAACATTCAACTAGGCTTATTCACGGTATCCTTGACCTTAATAGTATTTCACCCTGGAATGACCTTGACCTATTTATGCGTGTCATTTATGTGGCATTTTCTAATAAAACTTTTATGACTACTTTCTCATTGTATTGGCTTTTATGAAACACTAACAATAGCTATATACGTTTGTACCAATTTGGAATTAGAAAGAAGGGCATACTTGTATGGTGAGGTCAATTTACATTCTCAAATATAGACCCGCGAAGGCCCGGGAGAGAATATTGGCCTTCAGTAACCCGTGGCTGTTCTAAGAGGCGACTAGCGGGATCGGGTGGTCAGGCTCGCTGGCTTGGTTGACCAACATGTTATCGGTTCCCAAATGCGCAGATCGATGCTTATGTTGTTGATTACTAAATTGTCTGGCCCAGACTCGATTATTTGCAGACCGCCGCCATATAGCTGGAATATTGCAGAGTATGCGTAAAACTAAATTCACTCACTCACACAAATGGATACGATATGGCAAGGAAAGGTGCTGTCAGTGACAAGAGTTTACTTTTTCAAACAGCAATCAATATCTCCGGTCTTAGATTTCATATATTTTCACCCCGATGTTTTCCGTCTAACTTATATCATTTTATCATGATTGACAGTGCAACACGTTTCACTATTGAAGACATGCGCCGACATTGACATTGATGGGCAAAAATCACATAACACGTGTTTTATTGGACACTTACACGTCAGATTTGATGAATGACTAGGACATGTAATTGATAGTTTTTGCAATACCTATGAATGTTGTTGGGAAATACGAAAACAAGCATGTGTGCGTACAAGGCTGACATGTCGTTTGGGAGCAATAACGATGTGCGAGACACCAACATGCTACAGATGTTCTCCATGCTGTCACGTGCCAGAAGGGCAGGACCAGATCACGTGATTTATGAGACGCATGCCAACCCAATGGCTGGATTTTCTTCCAGTCTTTTATAAATAGCTCACATGATGGCTTCTGGGTCGAGGTGACGTAATGCAAGGGGTAGTTGCTGTATTCTACCGTGTGATAGATAATTAGTGCAGTGGTGTTTAGCAGTAGAATTCTTCAGCACAACTGTATACATTACTAGAACCCTACAGTGCACTCTTTTTTAATCACCAGAATCCTGCAGTAGAAAGTTGTGCACCAGGCTTCAACAGCATACTATATAGATGTTTATTAGTGGAACTGTACTTTAGTACAATTATGCGCATAATTAGAATCAAAGACTGTAATAGTGGACATCGTATAATGCAAGACTATTCATGAGTAGAATTCCACAGAACAACGTTGGTAAAAAGTAGAATATCCGGAATCCAGCGGTACAAGACTGTCATTCCTAGACTGCAAAACTACACAGCGTTGTGTATCATTATATTCCTACAGTACAATATTGTTTCCATAATGCAGCTCTACAATACACCTCCGTTCATCAACACAATCATAAAGTTCATCAGTTGAATTCTGTAGTCCAACGTGCTTCGGCGCTAGAATCCAACAATTCACCGTTGTTTAAAGGTACTACGTCCTATAGTGTTATTAAGGGAAGGTCTCAGCTAGCTATAGATTACACTTAACGTTGTGTTAAGGAGATCAGAAGACTCCATCTGGAGTCACGGCCAAACACTAGACAGAAAGTCAGTTGTCGTCAAGTAGGATATTAGTTGTGAAGGAGAAGACCCATAAAGTCACGTCGTCAGTGGTCAAAGAATACATCAAAAACAGACTACTTTCTTTTGATCCTTGTCGAGAAAAAAGTTCACGAATAACCGTATTAAGCCTTAACGACATGATCAGGTTAACGAAACGGCATGTAAGATGTTGAAAGAAAAACGTAATGGGCTCGATATCATCCAGTGTTTTGTTCGTGAAATTGTAATGAAGCGTCTGTCCAAAATATCTTCTAAACATTTAACATTACGAATTGTAAAAATACGGTTTTCCTGGAATCAATATTTACACTGACCTGCCAAATATTCCGACTATGTTGGCACTTGGTTTTCTTTAAACCTGCTGGTCAATATTTACCAGCGTCTGCAGAGATGATTTATGCTGAGTAAGTAAAAAGCAAACGTGTCTTTATCTACGAGGCCAAATATTAAAGCTTGTCTGTGTTTACCGTTGGCTCGTAATGTTTGATGCTGCTGTTGACGGTGATGACGTCTCAGGATGAGGAGTCTGATATCTTCTACTGAAGTAATTACACTTTGTTTATGGCCACTTGTGCGAGTCGTAGATCTCCCAGCAGGGGCGACAGGTTAGGTTAGTGTTCAGGGACGCGCCAGGTATTGCTAATCGGAAGCATTTTGGGTAATCGTCGAACGTCAATGCAGGATCAGAATCTGTCAGATTGTTTGCTCACACGATGCCAGGCTCGCTGACTTGGTTGACACATGTTATCTTATCTCAAATGCGTTGATCGATGCTCATGATGTTGAACACTGGATTATCTGGCCTAGACGTTATTATTTACTGACCGCGACCATATAGCTGGAATACTGAGTATTGCGTAAAACTAAACTCACATACTTTGGAGATGGATTACTGTTGGTAATATTGTAAAATTGTAAAATCGTAAAATTGAGACTGAACAGTATATTTTGATAGAACCGTTCTGATGCGGCCCTTCAGAAGGAACGGGAAATGACTGCAGACAAAAACATTTCCATACCTAGACATCGGAATTTGGACCACGCCTACGAGTTCCTCTCCATTATTCAACACAGTCACGCGAGATCTCATAGGAACAGGTCATAAATGATTTGTTTGTGTCAAACAAAGATATTGGATGGAATAATGCACACAACAAAGGTCGTCTGTGTGTTTGTTTGGGTCAATATTGCAGGTATTTTTCAGGTGTCATGACGCCAAATTGTGATGGAGTTCTAAGATCCCTAACCTCAGATGAATGGCAACAATGATTCTGATGCAGTATGTAGACAAGTAGTGGCGGCTTTGGGAAGATATTGATTTGGCTGTCGTACGTATACCGTGGGCAGTGTGAATCATACTGAAATAAATATGTCATGATTCAGACAAGTAAACCGGGCCCAGTGACATGAATCATTGAAACCATGAGATTTAGTCTATCACCGTTTTGCTACTTTGTCAGTTTACGACAATCCGGAAATGTAACAGTGTGGCCAACTTGCGGCAAGTCGCAATGCTAACAGGATGTTTTGACGACTAATATGAACAACGGTCGAGATTCAGAGTCAATGTGTGCGACGTCACTGTGAATAAAACTCATTATTTCCTGTATTCAGCAACGTCTGTGGTCGATGTCAGCCATGACTGGAGAGACTCGTAAATTTTTATTTCCATCGACTTTGTTGGTAAATACCTTTTGATGATGACTTTGCTTTAGGAATACAGTGCGCGATGAAATAATACTCTTCACGGATAATTGCTTTCATTGTTAGAAATAAGCCGATCGAATTATCATAAATTTTCCCACCTCGTTGGGCAATTCTCTCCAGAGGCAACTACAAAGGTTTGGACCAGTAGAAGGAATAAGGACGTGTTAGTTTCAATGACAGTAATGAACGTTGTAAAGAACCGCTGTACGACAGTCCTCTTTACAGAGAAGGTCAGGCTGTTACCAAAGTCAGATGGCGCTCCTTATAAATATTTGTTATATCCTGGACAAATATTAACCCAAATTGACCCAATTCCTACCAAACCGTTCGCACACAATCCCACAATCTGCTTCAGCCAATTTACTGGGAACATCGACATCGCCTGAGAAGTCATGCTCTTTCATAGTCTCTAATATTTCGTCTTTTGTTTCAAAAAGGACCGGAAAAGGTAAACACAGGTGCTGGTTGGCTTTGTTAATCCTTGATTAAGACGTACGGTCGATGCATTGACTGGGGCCAAAGCACAGGGTAACATCCCGGTGGTAGTCACCTGGGACTCTCATTTCTACCACTGTATTGATTATTGACGTTGCGTGTACGGGACGGGTAGCCAGCAGTGGGTAGTTGCCCTGACTATTATTGTGATCAGCGAGAAAACCTTTCAGAATCCGAACCCATGTTTCCTGAATGACTGGTCCAGAAGGGAAATGCTTGGTATTTATGAAGATATAATGTCATGTTTCAACGTTTAGACTCATTAAGTGGATAGTGCTTTGTAAATCTGTTGATATCTTTGGTGGGTTGGGATATTATGGTAAAGTTATCGGATGCATAATGACATCTTTACGTCCAAATTTGGAGACGTTTCCATATCGGTGATGTTGATGGTTGTTATTGCGTTTGGGTTTTTATTGTGCAGTTTGCGCAAGTCCAGAGAATTATATACGAGCGAATTTGACAAACTCAGACAAGGTTTAGATAATTTGTTGCCGTTCTGGTCAATATAAGGTTCGGGTTTTCACCAAAACTCCACGATGTGTGTCATGTTCATATCGTACTCTAGTGGTTAATGCTTTTGCTAAGAAACTGAAAACCAGGTTCGATTCATCTCATCTGTACCGTCCTTGAAGGCGAAGTCGTCCCCCGTGAGGATAAAGCTGGAATATCGCTTTGAACAACACTTTACCCCAAGCAGTCGATTTAGTAAACCTCACGTGTGTCGAATCATGTTAAAAACTGCTTTAACTATAAGGTTTCCACAGGACGCTACTAATGACAGCTGTGTTTTCTGAGCTCTGCTAGCCATCAACCTCCTGTACACCTGTTTCCTACCATATACCATTATCTGTATGTTTCGTTATCAGAGACAAAGGGTGTAAGGAGTATAAGGAGCGTGTTATCTCTACCCCAGGGGAGCTGTCACAAGGGGAGCTCCTGTCAGGGTGGGAACACTGCGATGTCAGTATAGAGCTATATACACCAGGGAGTTTCCATGTATATGCGTATATGTCTATATCTGTATCCATCTTTACCTACGTCATGTATGCCCTATTAAACTGACAATTGATTTTGCGAATCACAATCACTTGTCGTATCTTATCAGATACATCATCACCCAGTATGACGGAGAGCTGAAATAACAGGAAAAGCTAACTTGTAGCGTGTAGCGTTGTGTAGTTTTCCACGACAGAAACATCCCGTTTCTCGTCGCCCTTGACAACGTTATTCCAGTGTATGTGACAACCGACAACTATGTCATGGAGAGGACGACTGTAATTAATTCTGCGATACAATATTAAAATTTCTGCTTGACTGTTATCAGTTGTTTATCATCCACGTGCAGAAAGCCTAACGTTGGTAGAGAAGCCAGCTGGCAGGTGTGCCGTGATGACGTCATCAGCACGTTTGCAAACAGCTGACTCATCAATTTACGAAGAATCAGCGTGTTAGTCCCATGTTGATCAATTGTAACTCGAAACGATTGACAATAGGTTTTCCTGTATGATAGAACGTTCACTCATTTCGCCTTAGATCAGGTTCGATTCTCCGTATGGATGCAATGTAAATGATTTTGGTGACTTGTTTTTATTATTGACAAAATATTTTTAAGGACACTCCAAATTTTACTGAAAAGAAGTTATAGGGCAGTCTGATGCGTTCATGTGAAATTAGCCCGTCATAGCAGGCAACATTCAGCAGACAATTCTCCACTTGTATTCTTTATGTGTTTTTGACTAGTATATCTACAGCGGAATTGTATATGCTCCGTCAGTCCTGAAAAGAACTCATGGTAAATGTAGCCGAGTAAATCACTATAGGTTCATCTTTCACAACACCTCTGATGCTAGTCTAGGGTGAGATCATCACCAGGCAGTCCTGAAGTGAGAGTTGTCCAGTCGATCCTCTGTGGCCCTGTCCCATCCAAGTACAAGGTGTCAGGACACTGTTGGCCCCTGCCCAGACGGGCATACCACAGTTGACTGGTCACACCACGTGGTGACTGTTGGGGTCAGTCGGGGCCACGTACGATGTCCAGCGATTCGCTTGCTATCGGTACGTCCCGATATGTTCGTCCTCAGACCATAGCTGACGACACTCTCTGGACAGAGGCGAACCCGTGAAAAAGGTCAAAGGCTCTGTCTTTCGTCGTGGCTCGTCACGCCGAAGACCCGGGTTCGATTCCCCACAAGGGTACGATGTGTGAAGTCCATCCCCGGTGTTCTCCGCTTGCTGGAATATTGCAATAGCAGTGTAAATCGAAACTCACTCACTCAAACGTGTCTTCAGCTCAAGCCGACAAACTGCTTAATATTACTGAAATTCTATTCGAAGCTGCATAGAACCAGTCAATCTTTCGAAATAGTCTGTACAACCTTGTAATGTTATGATAATGTTACAAAGAAAATATTGCAAAGAATTACAATTTAATTCAGCAAAACTGTCATGAATAAATACGATTTTTAAAGCTAACACATATCAGCACGAGCCGTCAAACCAGATAAGTAGTCCTCTAAATCTTAAGCAAACTCTTTACAAAAACGCTGTGTTTCCCGGACGTCATAACCTTCGCCTACGTCTTTTGATCCGACAGAGTTCCAGGAGACACAGTAACGACAATTCTATACTCTATAACTAGCTCCTTCTCCCCACGAGACCAAGTCACGTGTCCCCCGTCCTCCCGCACCCCCTCCTCGAGTTTTCAGCCCAAGGGTTTACCATCATGTCTCAGACAGACATTTTCCGACAACCTGCAATGTTCATGTCACCAGGGGTTTTACACTTAAAAGCTTGCAACTTGACCTAGATTCCGACTTGAAACATTCCATTTTAGGTCACGGGTGAAATCCTGTGTTACGAGAGGTCAAGTCGTGATATCACAGTGTGAGGTATCTGGATGAGGTCAGCGAAGTGGCTATAGACAACCTCACGTCACATCAACACGGGTATCAGACACCTTTTCTTGAGGCAGTTTTGTGACATTGTCACTTGCAGTACGTAAAAAATGTAAAATATGTTTGTAGATATATATACCTGTACGTGACGTATGTGAAAGAATAACGTGGGAATAGCAAGCAAATTTATGTCACGTCGTGATCAAGATAGACTGAAGGTTATAGTACTGTAGCTGCCCGAGTGATGACAGGTGTCATCGCTGGCTTACACTTTTTTTCGTTTTACGCAGAACGGAATCATTGCAAACCATAGACCCTAAAATTGATGTTTTATATAATAATACATATATCGAGAAGGGAATAAGTTAGCTTCACCCTACTCACCCTGTTTGAGACGTTAACCTGGTCTCAAGGCATGATGGGCGAACGCTTTAACCTGTTGGCTAACTCATCCCCTCTCATAGCAATGGATGGCGTTGGTAGCCTTGTAGGTACAGAGTAAGTGGGTGTAAATCTAGCCAAACACATCGATTAGCCTTTGCTTTCATCCCATGGCGTGAGTGGACATAAGAAATGTCCTCGACTTGTACATTTTCATCACAATGATAGAAAAGTGTCGATTATTTCGTGAAAAAGGCGTGTTACGTCAATATGACGAAATATAATAAAATGTTGAAATCGATGCCATCATTTATGATCGAATGCCATATTCATACTTCACCTGCTGTGTAAATGACAGGGCAACAGGTGGTGTGTATTGCTGTATATATCACCTGACCTACTTGTGAATATATCAAGTATACAGTGCGCCAGTATCCTTCTAGTGTCTGAATGAGTGAATCATTTAATATAACTGATATTGACATACCTGGTATTGGCAAGGTCATAAGGTGCCCGACATTCCATCAATCAAACGTCTCCATGAAATGTCGATCTACGAATACATCCGTTCAGACAGATGTGTTAATTTCAACTGCAAGTGCTTCAGTCGTCCAGACGAACAAAACCTGAATTGTATAAGAAACGAAATGGGCATTGGCTCCACGTCGTCTGAAATACAATGAACGTGTTTGTGATGTTAATATGGGAATATGGTTCAATTCGATGACAAAGGCTATTGAAAATGTTGGCATTTTGACGTAGATGTTGATGATGTTGGGTCACGATGATGCAGCTGGTGATAGGTGACAACTTGTTCCGCTACCTTGTGGAATACATGTTTTATGTTTCCTGTTAATCTGGAGATTTTCACAAATACAATCAGTTCGTCTTTCAGGCTAAGCCCCAACTATGCAGCATCACATTCATTGTTGACAGGCTCGAGCATCTTCAAACAGTCTAAACACCGTGTCTCTGAAACGGCTCCACCATGTTTGTTTGATGTTCCCATTTTGCCGTGCTAGTTTCATACACGTTTATTCGAAACAGCTTAACATAAATACCGCGTTACCGCAACTGATACAGGGATGTCGTTAACTGCCGTAATCCGACTCCCAATGTCGTAGTAGACCCCTGATTAAACACGACGTCGTAGTTGAAGTTGACGGCCAAATCAGTTTAAACGTGCAACAAAAAGAGAATGGAAATCTCTGCTGCTGTAAACGGCGTTCTTTTCACCAAACCAGATCGGTCTCTTGTTGTTTGTAGTAACGAAAGAGCAGGGAGACAACTCGACCGAATATTCTGAAATTATAGTGTATCCCCATGCCATTGCTAACCATCACGACTTTTCTAGAGAGTAAAAGACTAAATATTTTTATTAACTTAAAGTTTAAACGCTTCCTTCTATCATACCGACGCACCACTGAACCGTCGCACGGACAGTTCCTGTGAGGGTATTATGTCATATGGAGTGGGCAAATTAGGTTTGGTTATAAATTGGAAAGAAGTTCTGCTCGTTGGCCCAGCAAGGTGCAGATTCAGGATAACTGCAAGATTTAGTGCACAACAGTTGTGGATATAGGTACCTTTAGTGCATAACAGTTGTGACTGTAAGTACATTTAGTGCATAAATACTGTGGCTATTGGTAATTTTAGTGCATGACAGCCGTGTCTGTTGGTGACTTTAGTGCATAAGAGCTATGTCTGTTGATAACTTTAGTGCATAGCAGTTGTGGCAGTAGGTACATTTAGTGCATAAATGCTGTGGCTGTTGGTACATTTAGTGCATAACAGCTGTGGCTGTTGGTAATTTAAGTGCATAACAGTTGTGTCTGTTGGTAACTTTAGTGCATAACAGCTGTGGCTGCTGGCACCCTTTGTGCACAACAGTTGTGGCTGTTGGTAACTTTAGTGCATAACAGATGTGGCTATTTGTACCTCTACTACACAACATATGTGGTTATTAGTACCTTTGGGGCATAACAGTTGTGGCTGTTGGTACCTTGTGCTTATTGATACCTTTAGTGCCTAAAACTTGTAAGTTGGTTCCTCAAGTGCATGCATGTGGTTATCTGTAGTTCCTTTGTATAACAGCATCCTCAACATTATGTTTGCATAACTGGCACCAACATGAACACAAGTAAACAACAACATTCTACTTGCTGGTATGTAATATGTTCCCTTCATATCCTTGCAGTAACCTGTCCGTCTTTCAAACTACAGACAAGACAAACTACCGTGAACAAGAGGTCTTGTGAATTTCAAATAGTACTACCTAGACGTGAAATAACAATTCATATTATGCATGGGTTATGTGTCAACCATTTCAGTATGATCACAGGTTACCATGACACAACGATCTAGTGCATTTTGGTTAATGTGCATTATAATTAGAAACGGTTCTGGAGATGTATACATATGATGAACCCAACAGGCCATATTCAGTTAATAACCATTTGAGAAAAAAGACAAGTCTTGGTGCTTTTGTGGTGTTAATGCACGATACCACGCTTAAAGCTCCAGGGATCCTATCTAGACGCATGCATGCTGTTATGGTCTCTACACATGCAAGTATGCTTGTTATGAACAGACATGAGTCAAGGTCAGAGTTACAGATGCTGACTGACTCCCCAGGGAGGCAGAAGTGAACATCTTGCCCCGCCAGCTTAGAGAAAACAGCAATAATCATACATTGACAGAGCTTGGGGCCATGTGGTCACACATAAAGGGGGATTGTCTGTGCCCGTGGTGCTGCGTCAGTTTGGCTAGACGGGAGGGGAAGAGAACTGGTACACAATTTGTTGGGTAGGGAAACAAGATACTTTGATTTTGATAAGATAGTTCGTATGCTCCGACTCGACGATTCCTTGCAATGAATACTGCATGGGTTTGACATTGTACATGATTATTGCGTGATCGGTGTGTTAATCAAACTGCCGTCTCATACTACATAGCGTATACTGTTTCTTTGCTGTACGAATTTGAGCCCCGGATTTGCGTTGGACCGGAAGAGGTTCTGATGTGACATATAGATGTAATGAAAATATTACTCCGCCTTCCGCAGTGAATGAAATGGCCGTTATACAACTATCTGAATTTATTTGTAAATATAAATTTATTTTTCGTAAACACTTTGGTGGTTCGTGCTGACCTCTCTCTTTTTCGCTTGCTTTCTTTCTCTCTTCTCTCACTCACTTTCTGCCTCTCCATTCTCTCTCTCTCTCTCTCTGTCTCTCTCCCTCTCTCTCGTCCCTCTCTTTCCCTGCCTCTTTATTCACACACTGTTTTGTGCACACGTTCATACACATCTCGTTTTAATTTAACATATTTCTACAAGGAGAGTATGCCCCTGTTCGCGTACCCCGTTGTAGTTGAATCAATGTGGGCGTTTTCAGTCTGTCAAACCAATATGTCGGTATATTGTGTTGTCTGTTACAGGTCACAACAATACATTCACGTATTCCATGGGACTTAACTGTAGTATTGTACTTCAACATAAAACCGCATATCACCTCTAACTTGAATACCACGGGCACAATGTACTTTGATGAGAACCCGACATACGGGTGGGATTTGTGTCCATTTAGTGATTTGTTATACGTGAGGACTCGGCGGCTTATAAACTATCTTACAGTGCTATGATTATCGTTAACCCTTGCTGTTACAAAGTGTGTGTACTAGCGACGACTTGACACCAATTGTGTACAAATATTATTTTTTCGAGAATCTACTGAAAATGCATATCAAATTTAAATTCACCTGACACCATAGACCCCTTTTTGATAACCCCTTTGTGATAACCGGTTACAATAGGCCCCAGCAAATGTATAATCCTTGGAGATTGCTTCTAAATGGATGGAGTGGTCACTGCTGACATGTTTGACATTAAGGGTCGTTGTTCATGATGTCAGTCACTGGATTGTCTAATGTGCACCCGATCAGGGTGACATCCAACAGAAACACTGATGGATGTGGCGTTAAACTAGTAACAATGACCCTGCCTTTAAAAAGGTTAAACAGTCTTCCGCTTGAGGAAGCGTTTTGTCAGGAATGGCTTAGCTTTCATCTATCTGTATAGTATACATACAAGGACACCTATTGTGGTTATACTTGACCACGCAGGCCGGCTCACAAAAGATGGTATAAGGGTCAGTTAGGGTCAGTTTATGTCCAAACCTGATACTGTTGACCAGGCGAGTGCACACGCGCTGAGACACCGTGGGAAGGGCCGTTCTTTGTTGGAGATAATTGGTATTGTCGGGGAACATGACTGAGACATTCTCTTGTGAACACAGTGTACAGGTATATTAACTCTACAGGGTACTGGACTATAATCGGCCGTCACGTGTCCTAAGAAAACATATTGTAATTAGAATCCAAGTGGTATATGTTACTTTCGTTTGTTCAATTACCAAGACAAACATGAAGTGAAATATCAGCCGTTTAATGAACCCAAACAATATCACAGGAGGTAGCCCAAAATTTCCAATCGTCTGAGCACAATGCCTTGTTGTACACATACTACACTCATAACTCGGGGAACACGTTCAGGGGGTTCTGTCGCAAACGGTAACGGAACATACCCCTTTGAAACAGTGAAACTGTCCTTTAACGTCCTAGTTAGTGAATCTGGTTTGAACAATATCACGGCGGGGAAGACAGGACATTGCCGCAATGCGTTGTGCTCATCTGAGAATTCTAACCATGTCTTCGGTGTAATGAGCGAACGCTTCAGCCAATAGGCTACCACACCGCCCTGCCTAGCTGATGACCGTGTGTTCGTATTATGCGAGTTAATGAAATATATCTTATTAATCTTTATTCTTATTAATGATCAATATATGATATCAAAAGCTACTCCGTTATCATAGAAACTGTATTATGTAAACAATACTATTCCTTCTTGAGAAACAAGTATTTCCTGGGTGTTCTGTCTTGTAGTCATTCTTAACGGATCAGCTTGATTTGACAACATTATTCAGTCCATTAAAGGGCAAGGTGACCGTTTCTAATTGAACAATCTCAATGTCGGTTTGTACCTTCGTCATGGAGACGAGTTTCTGCCATTACCGTATCGATTGTAATAAATGTTCCCTCCAGATGTTCTATGTCAAGGTATGAGTTGTGTGTATTGTAGACACTGCACAATAAGGCATGCCTTATGTGTACCACGAGAACTGTGTTCTTACTGCCGATATGTTGTAAATATTGATTGTTGTGAGTAGTATGTTGTAATTTGTTTCTCGCCGTATGCTTGGGTGCAGGAGAGATACTGACGTATATTTACACTGCTTATTGCTGAGGAGTAATTGACCTGAAATCAATTCGTGTGTTTGTATTTGTATACCTGTAATGCAACTTCGTCACCTGTATTCAGGGATGTACTGGAATCCAAGACGTTTCGTAAGTATAAGAGCTGAGAGTATATCTGCTTCCAACTGTACGTACCTTTAGAACTGACATAGCCAGGCGATGTTGTGAAATTGCACGTGTTGATAAGTAAAGTGAGAAACAGAAATGTGACTTCCGATGCGATGTCACAACGGTCACATCATCAATGTACTGCAGTGTTTAACTCTGCAACCAGGAATATCCAAGCTATATAGCGGCGGTTTGTAAATAATCGAGCTTGACCACTCGATCCCATTATTCGCCTTTTACGATGACCAATTCTTATCCGGATCTTCGCGGGTGAATAGAGTCTGTGGGCGATGATAATTTCGACGGACAGTTGTTAAGCCTTTTGGTTCGTGTACGTTCCTCGTGCTCAGTGTCATGGTTCAATACAAGGGTGCAGTATGTGCTCACGGGTTCAGTTGTCTCCAGCATTCATTTGCAGGAATACTATAGAAAACGACGTAAGATCTTACCTAGAATTAATAGTGAGTACTGTTGATCAGTGGTATGCGATATTATTGGATTGATGACATTTATTGCATTTGAAGACATTGACAAATCTGTTTGTCCACATGGTTGATGTTGTCTATCCAGCAAAACGAAGTCGCGCATTGTATACGAATAGACCTCAATTCATTTTCACTAAAGGGGCCTTTGGAGGTCTATCAGAGTATATAGTATGGGTCTCTTGGTTGTGTCAGGTTATGTTGTTAATCTCGAACGTGCTGTTTACACGGAAACTGATATCACTACGATATTACGATATCACCCGATTGACATTATTGTTCCGTATTGATCAATGTTTAATACGAAGGGTTACAGTTCTTTATGAGTGTTTGTTGGTAGATAAACGCAAGACATGACGTATTAAGTCCTGACATATGTCACAATATGAACGTGAGACGCAGATCGCGACTTGGATTACTGACAAATCTCACTTCTATCTAAGCTTAATATTAAACCCCACTTGTTTTGAAGGTCGTAGGTTGATAAATTGCACAAGTGGTTTCACTTTACTTCCACGTCAGCTCATGGGAGAGGAAATACTGTGACTTCTTTAATCTGGATCGGTTTTATTTAAATGATTATGTACTGAAACCTCTGTGCCTAATCAAAACCACAATGTTATGTACCAGTCTGTCGTTAATCCGTTAAGTTCTTTAGTCGTACGATTCCATATGAAAACAGTATATTTCGGAGTTACGTCGCTCTACTTGACCCCTACAAATCACAGGGATAAATACCGTACAGGATACAATTGTCCTATGCAGTTCTCTACCTATATCTGTAGAATAATTGTTATTTCCCATCTTTCTTCGGATGACCATTTGACTTGCATTTGCATGTGTTTGGGACAGGAATCTGCTTCTTTCCGCGAATCCCTGACACATAAATGTTAACGATAATAATCAGGTTTTATGATGAAGTCGCAAACTTTCATCATAATGGTAATATGCTGTTGCTTGTCTTAAAAGAATGGCAATATACAGGCAAGTATATTTTCGTTTTTGTATTTACATGTACGAGCTAATCAATATGTATTACATATACGTGTTTTTGAGCCCGCGAACACGTATTAATATCAATACAGATATTTTCGAATGAGCCAGCATTAAACGAGATGTGTGTTGTAAGGAGAACTGCAAATTGTATTGGCGACGCGTTTAGTTGTCATTCACCTCTTTTACATTGTACATCACGGATTATTGGTGCCAGCCTAAAAATACGCCAGACCACATCCCGTATAAATATTTTCGTTTGGGTAAATATTTAGTTTTAACATTCCGATCCTTGCTAGCGTCGCTAGCTCGTGCCTCTTTATCTTGTTATATGAGGCACGAGAGCCGAACAAAGGGTTATATTTGTCAATAGACGAGTTACGCAACAGGTGGTCTTGAGTGGTGTTCGATAACTTGGCAGTACTTCTTGTCAGGCGTGTAAACTGACTCTCATGAGAGGATCTGGTTGCTGCAGTACTACAAGAGGGAAGGAAACTTTGTAAGTTGGAATTTGGCAACATCGTGGATAAAACTGGTGTTGGTATACATGAGTCATTATAGGAGGATGTGCAATGTATGGCTTTCTCAGCCAAATATAGTGTGTGTATATGTGAATAAAGCAAAATAAACGCACACGCACACGCACACGCACAAGCACACGCAGGCGCACAAATGCATGCACACATACATACAGACACACACACTCACACTTATGCAGACAGACATATATGTTGATGTTCCTGCGTGCGTGTGTCAGCACCATCCCCAACCTGTTCAGCACACCCAGACAATGCTACATATATCCTAACGGTTTGACAGCCAAACACTGAGTCATTCCCAAACTACTCCTGTAGTGAGACTGCTCGCTTGAGAAACACAGCCCTACCTTTTTCTCAGCCAGGCTATCATCTGCTGAGACATAATGGCTGACACATACCCCAACATTCATTTCTTAGCATGGATGAGATAACGCCTGATACATGAAGTGCTCAAGTACCTCTTTACTTCTAATTGTCCTGTTTGTTTAAAATCACTGTCAACACTCAGTATCACTCTACACATCCAACCCATCGTTCATACAGGATTTAATACTTTGGATGGGAATGTATATTAAAAATTCATGCATCTTGTCTATGTATGTGCAAGGTTGGTTCTGTATTCATTACCACATGACCTCAACACAGCAAAGTCATACCACCTTGTCATACCAGACAGAGTGTTTGACTCAATGTTTAATATCCCCTGTATATTCATAAGAGCAGCACAGCAAGGCTGTACCTACTGTATGCTAATACTAAGTTCTTTATCATAACAAAACACACAACACAAGCTGATGTAAGAATTTCCTGCATAATGAAAAGAAAGGCATGGATCTAGTATACGACCTTACCGCAGACCACGATGCAATGTGTTGGCTGCGTCGTGTTACTCCCAATTTTGGTGTAAAACGTGCGTAACTGAAAAGTGCCGAGACCAACGAACGTGGTCTTAAAGCCATGATTACCCCATGTAAATGCACCCATGTGCGTCAGCACCGTCGTCGCGCTGTCCGGGTTGGCCAAGGTGGTAAAAGGCCAGCACCATCTCGATCTTTCCTCCACATCTTGCAGACACGCTATGATAGTGCTGAAACATTGTTAAACAAATTGCTGAAACACTGTTCACCAAAACTCACTCACACCTTTGTGGAGTGGAGGGTACGTCGTTCATAAGTATGTATGTTTAAGGTTCTTGACCCCTTGCGCCCAACACTTTTGCAGAACCGGTATAATCCAACACGCCGTCGTCTAGTATTTGGTCTACGTGATGGTATAAAGGGCGACATATAGTGGGTTGTTAAGTGAGCTATACTCGCTATTTCAATACACCTCCTGCTAATGCACTATTTCTTTTAGTGCCTTTCATTCACAGAGTACTTAACTCGACTTTCATATTCATTTTGATAACTTACTCAAATATTTACCAAGGAAGCGTAACTGCTTAATATCCCAATTTGTAAAGTTAAAGTATTTCCTTAAATGATGTTTGACGGTCTTTGCGTCTTATAATATTCAACTCTTCTATAAACTATACTGACCATAAAACAGTATGTTGGTCTACTCATGTATAACCGACAAAGTATTATTATGTTTGTGTAATGGGTGGCGGAGAGGTTTAACGCCATGTACTTGTGATCAAACTTACTGAGCCGTGGAACATATATATGTTTAAACAACGTGTTCATTCTTAACATAAACAACATCGACAGTAATAAATCGTTTCCGCGGGCTATGAAAATTTATTTTTTAAAAATTATCCTTATGTTTGAAAAAGAAATTCGAATATTCAAAAGACTTTGGACGTAAATTAATTGCCACCCTATTTCTTACAGCTGACACTGCGCCCTGACTGAAATATACACCACCTCTATCCATCATTCAGGAATGTCACCTGCTATAAAATCACAGCTGGGTGTAATCTGATTACAAAATGGCTGTTAAAATCACTGGTGCATATCCACACTTCTTTGTTAATTTTCTCTTTCCAAGAGTGTTGTTTTATAATATTTTCCTGAGTTAATCAATAAATATATTCCCCTACTCTAATAACAACAACGGTCATATGGTCATTTTTTCTTTAGCACTGTCTGTCACACATGTGTCACTTTTATCTATGTACATATTTATAAATATTTTAATACACCATTATGTATAATATTGTCGCATAGATCTTAAATGAAATAATATGCAAATATGTGACTTATTTATGTATGGAAAGCACGGGGCCTACTCACAACCTCTGTATTCAGAATCAAACGTCAAACCCTATTAATATCAACCATAACAGTAAATCACCGTCTATAACAGTAAATCATCACAGCTCAGTGTGACCTACTTTAGTGTACCTACGCCAGATTTACCACCTCAAGTTAGCTGTATCTGTGTAAGAATCCCATAGAGCCTGTTCACATGTGATATTGACAATGTCCAGTCACTTGGCCATCACTGACACACCCTACAGGAAATATGAGCCCTTTCATCTCCCATACACCAGGAGGCTAAGTCGCCATGTTGGTCTCGGTAGTTTCGTGTAGTGTTAACGGTCATAGAGGTTATGTTTGATGTAAAACTCCAATGCTTTGTCACCTGGTGATGTATATTTGGTTGACTGTGTTCGTGAATAGATATAATTCATCAGTCAGTGTGTAACTGACGCCCTGGCTATCTCCATCGGACGGTAATCAGTTTATCTGTACCCCACTTAAAGACGTCGCTGTATTATACTCTCTGTCAACGTCAGATCTTATCTTATAGCCCTATGTATCTGCTAGCATTGGCTCTTTAAACATCTGATTGTTAGGACAACAGATCCCGCTGCCTACATCACTATCCATCCCGCCCAGCATGGCCACACCCTTTCATTGACCACCGACCAACCAAATGTAACCTCATTTATTTCTCATGTGGGTCGTGCGTGTTTTCTAATAACAGTATGGACGTCCTAGTCGTTAACGCCTCGAAATTCACCATGTAGAGTTGCATACCTTAGATGTGACATGAAACAGTGTTCACTGGATGTGTGCCGGAATACTATGATCTTGGGTTCGAACACAAGATTCGCCTTGACTGTGATTTTGGGCTTAGAAGTAGAAGCCGGTATTTGCAGTATTTGCCCTAGCTGAAAAAACACATTAGCATCAGAATCTCAATCTACATCACGCTGACACTGTCATATGACACCGCTCAGCCATTCTCAGTGTTAATTACGTTGATGATGCCTGCGTGTGCAAAATTAAACAGGAAATCGCCGTGCCCATCGTATTTAGGTAACGTGCATGTTCGTGATAATCGTTTTAAAGTGATACCCACATCGCCGGGTCCATGTGAAGACCATGGCTGGGTACGCGGTCTAAGAACCAGACTTAACGCCCCTTAGACCAACCAGGATCTGGGCTCTCATCTCGAAACGTTCGTAGCCTTAAGAATTCGTAACTTAGGTCGTGCCAATGCGTTACGAATGGGCTTAAAAAGTTCGCGGGGCTACCAGCGTTTCGAGTATAGCTTGCCCGGTAATCGCCTGCACGAATCTTAATTCTGCACGACTATGACCCATGGACGATATGTGGCCTAATGGTTAAAGCGTTAAAACCCCGGGTTCGATTCTCCACGTGGGCACAGTGCGTGAATCCCATTTCTGGTGCCCCGGCTACAATGTTGCTGGAATATTACTAAATGCTGATTAAAAATAAACTCACTCACTCACGGTTGTGAAACTCGGTTTGTCAGCACCATGCACATGCCCACGGGCCGCACCAAATTGGTCACGTCAGCGTTCAGCGTCACATACAATCTACGTAATGCCGCCACGTGCACGTGACACTTTAAGCATTCACCGTCGGAAGCCAGACTTTTCACGTTGTATATAGTAAGTCACACAATTGGTAATATTTTGTTCTGTGACTAAGGTCACATTGGTTATGCTTGTAGAGGTAAAGTTAATACTCTTGTTTACGTTAAGCCAATGAATATTACACAATGGACAAGCGGCGTGACCTGCCCTCAGTTGCATTCACATTCTACATGGCACAAAGAGCAACACTTCACCCGGAATGCTGTCCGCTCACTACACCTAATATTTAATCGAATTTCGCTTGGAAAACCTGTTTAATATGAATAAAGTGAACACGATTGTAGAAGATACACGTGACAGACCCACGATTTGTGGACCGTAAAACTATAGCTATCGCCATGTTGTATCTACTTTCCTAGACGATATACATGTGTGTTCTTGGAGCTGTTTGATATAGGATCACCCAACGACCACCCCGTCGTGGTAACGTTGGTGTCAAATGACGTCGTACAATGCGAACCACACGCACCAGGGCACGAGTGCCATGGCGGCCATTCTCCAACCCTAATATCCAGACATAGGTTGAAACATTATCTGTGTAACCGAGGTAGACCAGAACGTGCAGTTTATGACAGGGATGACAAGCCGAATAGAGCAAGACGCACTGCTATTGTCAGTGATTCAATGCACGGCTTATCTACGTTAATGCATATATAACGTGTGATATAGTGTTTACCCGTGTTATTTTGTGCAGTGAAGTAAACCGCGGATGGTATTTATCGAGCACAGATTAGGTTTTTGTTATTTTTCCACGCAAGATAGACTGCCCACATGAACACATATGCTTATCTATTTAGTTCTGTAATAAAACACAGTTTTTAAGGTATTATATTATATTTCACTTGTATGCGAGATATGTGTGTTATGATTTCAACAGACGTTATACATGTATTTCCCAACGATGTACTTACATGTTTTAACCATTTCCTATAAAAACGAGAATGCACCACTCACTAAAGGTGAACAAATGTACTGCAAGTCCATAAAGTTCTGTATGTGTATATTACTTCATGTAAATGTGTTCTTACAGTTGAAAGCAGGATTCAGTTTTATGTCAGAATCGTTTACAGTTCTCAGATACAGTTCCGCCTGCAAACATGACTAACAGTGCCCGGTGATACAGGAGTAATGAACAATGACGGACAAGACATTTTTCATGAATAAATATATATGCGTGTGAAACTGTTCCCTGTTTTATCAGGACACAAATCTCAAAAAAGGTCATTAGTTCTCGTTTACTGTACACGGCCGACAATGTTACCATAACAATAATATTGTCACATCATTTCATTATTGTCACATCATTACATTATTGTCATAAATATAAATACAGCATTCCCTTTTGTTGTAGACACGGCTCCGTGAATCTCATTTTGTGGAGAATTACATCGCCATCCAACAAGAACTTGAAGACCTCAGAGGCCAAACAGATGACGTCAAGGAAATTCGAGAAAAACTAAATGAAGTTAAGAAATCTCGGGTAAGATGATTTATACATTTTCAAAATATAAAACGAGAAGTATAATCACAGTTGTGAATTATGTTACTAGTTTGAACCTCTGTGATCTTCTGAAGGTAACATGGCTGAGGCAGATACACCCGATCATTGGTTTGCCTTTTAAAAACCTTTAAAATATTTGTTTTTTTTATCATTCTATCAATCTTGTCTTGTCCAGACTCAGTGTTTTAGTCCGCTGTTTATTGCATTTTGTGGCATAAACACCATTCACTCACCTACTTTTTCTTAATTCACAGGGTCATACACGAGACTTTGAGACTGCTGACAATGAATATTTACTGTTAGAGGTAAGTCACAAAACCCTGGCAGACATACTCCATGTGGCAATACGCTGATCAGCTGACGCTTATGGCCTGTGCCAAGGCGCCATAAAAACTTCCTCTCCCTTTCACTATTTTCGTAGAATGTCATCAGAATATTTCCACTGTTTCAGGATGCTGCACACCAAAGGAAACGTTGCCTGGAAACACTTTTATACGTCAGTGAGGTAGAGAACCTATTTCAGGTAAACACTTATTTATTTTACAGTAAATCGTTCAATCATCATAATGAGACCGTCCTCATTTCACATTTGGCATTATTGTTCATACGGTCAGCTTTTCTCGAAACATTCGTAGCCCTACGAACTTCTTAAGCACATTCGTAACGCATTGGCTACAATCAAAGTTAAGAATTCTTAGAGCTACGAACGTTTTGAGAATAAGGGCCCTGGCTAGGTATTCTCGAAACGTTCGTAGCCCTAAGAACTTCTGAAGCCCATTCTTAACACACTGGCGACGATCTAAGTTAATAATTCTTCACGCTACGTTTCGAGAATAGGGGCCCTGCTTCGATTCCCAATATTTTGCTTCTAATTAGCAGATGTAGCTTTTTTGAGTGATGGACACCATAAGTAAATAGTCGTTCCTTTATGTTCACAAGGAGGATTTATTCTTAAGGGTCACCACCAATACAAACACGGAAAGGCGTCTTATATATTTGTAGAGAAAATGTCTATTTATTCTTGAAACACCTCGTCTAAAGGCATGCTTACAATAAATTGATCTTTTCAAAAGTTTCTATTTAACCGAGGTAATCCATTAAAAGTCATATGTACATTGACATGACTATATATGTTCCGGGACACAGGTCGATTGAAAGCAGTCAGTGGCCAAATCATGTTTGTAAATATGCGACAGTTTCTGTGTGATGACAAAATGTATCCAGTCGGTTTCTTTTCCATAGACTCCTGATTTTAAAAGCATGCTTTGAGTGAATTCAAATATGGAATACTCGTCACAATCATTTCAAGAGAAGAAAGTGTTTACAGAAGTTCATGCATTTAGATACAAGTAACCTACATGTCGTTTCGCTCTCGTATCCAAGGGAGTGCCAATTTCTTTACAACTGCTTGAAATATTCGCAGATGATTTTGTATTGGTGTTTACGCATACATTTATGGTTAATGTGTTTAACAAATCACTGAAAATATATTCATGAGAATAACTGTACCAACAATATGATAGACAGACCTTTTATGCTTTATGTCACTCTATGTGGTATATTTGCCGCGGGTTCCATTTCGTCATGGGGACCTAGATCCGCTATCTGTCGTCACCCTTTCATTGCGCAGAGATTATAGAATTAACATTAAAAAGTGTCCTTTTCTTAGCGTGAAGGATTCCCTCTGACGTTGCTGTATGTATTGACAGTTCTGTCAATGATTGACTGTCAAATCCATCATTTCAAACTGTGTGTACACTGACAGTTTATCCATCTTTTCTCGATATAACGCTTTCACGCCGTCGCCGAGCAAACACAAATCGGAACGAGGCATCAGGTTGAATTTGTGTCATTGATCGCAATACGATTTCGTCCACTATGCACCAATATTACTGATATTAAATAGACTTACCCCATGCATAGTCCTTGAGACGATTTACAAAACTACAAAGCTTGCAGAATTTCTGCCAGTTGAGACAGGTAAATACAAAGACCTCGTAAAGTGTAACAGTGTTCATTCAACACTCCGGACTTGTGCTGTCATTCACTAGCTGTAGTTTAGCAGTGTGCATTTACATTGCTTATGATTCTTGCACTGCCGCGGTCCATGCAGTATACATTCACTATATATGCCACAATTCCCCACTCGCTATCTTGTCAGTGTTCATGCGGACCTTCCAAGATCATTTCATTCGCTTGATTCAGGCAAGGTTCATTCACGATCTATTCCATATTCAAACATTCGCTATATAAATGTTATTTACACACGGACTCCATTCCTTATAACGATCTTTACAATGTCCTTTGGGCTATTGATAAACGACAAGGAGTACACAGACTCAGTTAGAGATCGAGGAGGGAAAGGCCGTCTCCGTCAATCTGATCATTGTCATCAAGTCATGACCTATGAGGGACGAAGACAAATATACAGAGATGAAAGACTGAGAATATAGTTAAATTTATTTACGACAGAAACAAACGCTTCATTCGCCATCCCCATCATAATCCATACGTACTAGTAGGAGATGTTAGTTCTCACAAGAACAAAAGTTGACCGCCGTGTGTCTAAACAAATTCCCATGTGTGGGAATAATATATCATAAATAATACGCTCAAAGCACGCGTTTGTCAGAAAAGACACACAATTGATGCTAAGAATGTAGTGAGTTGATACGCTAGAATGACCAGTGCTGTAGACTGACAGACCAGACACTGACCGATCCGTCAGTTGAAGGTTTCTCCAGTGCATTGTAGAATCCTGCAACATGAGTCGCCTTCACGACACAACGTTTAGCAAAACTTCCACGGCTGAGTAGCAGTGCATGAAACTTCAACAGACGTGGGTAATTCCTGCTTTACAATGACGAGTGCTGTGGATGACGTCCATTGATAGTCACTGATCCGTCCATAATCTGGTGTTGTCGTTCTTTACAACGTCGTGAACATTCACTAACACGATCATACGCGATGCGTCACTATTAAAGTACTCACAACCCGAAACATCACAGTAGATATGCGAAGGAATGTCTAGAATGCATGTTAACAAACAGCTGTTTGAAAATTTACTTTATATCCGACAGCATTATTGTTCTTTAATTTTATTTATTTTACCAGAATGTCCAGGCTGATTTCGAGGACCGAGCTCTGTATCTCAGCAACCGAAGGAAGGTGTTTGAAAGCGTATACAGAGGAGAAGACATTGCGGAGGCGTCACGTATGCATAGAGTAAGGTTCATTGCAGAGCACATCAAATGCAAAATAGAAGATAATACAATGGATATAATACCCAGGTCTTAAATGTTGGTCTTCTGTCTCAATTTAGAAAAGGGTTAACACACGTTGGGGTAGCCGAGTGGTTAACGCGTTCGCTTGTCACGCCGAAGGCCGGGTTGGATTCCCCGCATGGGCACATTTTGTGAAGCCTTTTCTGGTGTCCCCGGGCGTGTTATTGCTGGAATATTGCCAAACGCGGAGCAAAACCATACTCACTCACCGACTCGCTGGTAGAGTGCGTGAAATAAGTATCTCTTGTCGTCAATGGTGAAACATTGCTATGGCGGCGTAAAACCATACTCAGTCACACATAAAATGTTTACCCTTATGGATCACCTTATGTCCCAGACCAGCCCAGAATATGCATGCCATGTTGTTCCAGGAAACATCAATAGCATGCATGTTTATTGCAGGATTGCGTGTATGCTCTTCGTCAAGGCTGGGCGTGGCTCTCCAACCTGACACAATGCATGGAGGTGCACCTCAAGAATGCAGGAGAGTTCCACCAGGTAGGAACAACAAATCTAGATGAAACTGCTAAATGTCCACGCAAATAAGCTGAAACTGGCAAAATTACATTCCTGTATATTTTAGAGTCATTTCTTTCCCTGTGATCCTTTCCAAACAATTTGAGCATTATTACAACCGGCCTGTGTTCTATATTTCCTCAGTTCCATCACGATGTGAAGCACCTGGATGAAGACATGCACACATTCCTGCAGTGGCTGAATACAGAGGTGTTCCGGAAGCAGGTGCAGACACGTGACCCCGAACTAATGGCGAGTCACTTCCGGGTAAGATATGCAAACCTTACAATGATACTTACACACACAGATTTTACAGGTGACATAGACAAAATCTCACACAATTCCCAAATTTGTGCCTTTGATTTGCATGCGTTTGTGACTGTTCCGCAGAATAGGCAGGATACGCTCACTACTTAGCACTGATGTCAATCACAACATGCTTATGAAATATTCAATATCCTATGGTTCACTTTCATATTAGATTAATTAATATAGGGGAAATGTCACCGGTCACTTCTAGAAAATCGTCCTGGCTTGTCAGCAACAAATAGTTATTTTCTGTGGAAAGTTGACATATCTTCATACAATTACCGTACTTCCTCCAGGTGATCATAAATCAGCTGCTGGACTACCAAGGCCGGGTAGAGCGCCTCTGTGAGAGAAGCAAGTCTGTGTTTCCCATCTACTTCCGTAAAGAACTGCCTCCCTATCCCCTGAAAGCCACATCCCTAGTCACATACACACATCAACAGGTATGTTTCTTGATGGACTAGAAGATGACGTTTGTTCAATATAAAGGCCAAGTAAAATACTTAACAAACAAAACGTATTTCAAACGTGGTTTGAAAACTATGCAAATGAAGGATGGACTATCATAATAATGTCGAACGAATAGATTAAGCTGTATTGACATATTTGTGAACACGAAATCAAGGTCTTTGAATTACCAAAGTAAATAAGGACATTAAAGATATAATGAAATTCATGTTTGATAATATCATCATGCCAAAATGTTCAGAATATATGCTAATTATAGGTGTTATAGGTACCTTGATATTCGTACACAAGACATTCTCATTTTTTGTCTCGTTTTCGATTAGTTTCCTACAGTAACCTTCTGTTGTTTCAGATTTCGCTGGAGAAGGATGAGGCTATTACCGTGATTGACAACTCTGACCCAGAAAGGTGGCAGGTAGGTGGTCGTTGATGATGATGATGATGATGATGATGATGATGATGATTGCTTAAACTGATATGTTATTTGATGTCCTCAACCATTTAAACACAGAAGTAATCTTTACGTACTTTCTATCTGTCGTAGGTGAAGACGTCTGCCGGCCACGAGGTCGAGGTCCCCGCAATCATACTTGTCATCCCGCCTCCAGACCCTAAGTCCTTCATTGAAGCTCAGAGGTTAGTGCCTGTTATTTTGTGTACCAAATATTATGTTTCAGAGCATGTGTCAATGATCTGCTTCAGGAATACCCAAGGTACCTCCCTTACCTTTTAATTCGACGATGCAAGGTTAACCTGAAACACCATAGCATCCCTTATGTTGAACAATCGTCTACCGATCTAGGGTTCGAATTCGTTATTTACCTCGAGTATCGACCCATTCATTTTTGCTAAAGGATAACCTGAAGCATGTCAGTGTTATGTCCCTTGGTCTTTCGTTTTTGACCAATGTGAAGGAACACGACACTAAGAAAATGAACCGTGTCGTATGAAAAGTATATATAATAATGACGGACACAATACCACCAACTTTAGAAATTTTTAAAACTTTGCACAGGTAGAGATGTAATTATCTGCCTGACAATGAGAAAAGAAAGAAAGACAAATATTTTTATTGTTTATCAGACTTCGAAGTCAGCTGCATGTGCACTGGGATACAGCTGTGCAAACACTCAGACGTCAGCTCGTGCAGTTTATGACAGCTGTTGCCAAGGAAACACAATCACGAGAGGTATGTATAACTCCTGTTAGGTTCATGCGTGTTTGAAATATACATAATGCTTCAAATTAATTATATCCGTAAGTTGAAAAAGGTTTCAAATAGAAGTCTCACTCTCTAGCAATAATTCTTGTCATAACAGTTCCAGAGCCTCTCTTCCAATCAGAAGTCAGCTTACATGAAGTTGCTGAATGAAGCAACACAATTGCTGCGACCGACAAGCAATGAAGATGAAGATTACATCGCTTTCCGAAATCAGATGACAAATATCCGAAAGGTCATCAGCGGTGTTAAGCCAGGTACACCACTGTCATTACTGTCGTCAATTCTGAATCATAACATTTTTTTTACTTGGAAACTGACCTCCGTGGTCAAATGGATAGTTTGTCAAATAGGAGAACAAGGTCAGCAGCATGAATCAAATCCTGGAGGTTATTCCGGAAAGTGTAAAACGTTGGTATTTGTTGTTATTGATGTACCTAGTTTGCGTACCCTTGAAGATCCGGGTTAGATTTGATCTTCAGCAACTAGTACTCACGACTAATGGGATCGGTGGTCAGTATCGCTGACTTTGTTGACACATGTCATCGTATCCCATTTGCCCAGATCGATGCTCATGCTGTTGATCACTGGATTGTCTGATCCAGAGTAGCTTATTTACAGACTTACCTATATATCTAAAGTGCGGCCTTAAGCAACAACACACAATATATAGTTACTGTATTACTTACTTTCACTTTCCCACTCACATATTTGTACGTTGTCATTCATAAACGCGACGTATTACCCTTTACATTTCACTATCTAAACTTTAAACGTGTTATCCTTTTAATGATAACGCCAGATGATTATTTGTTTCAGGTCTGAAAGACCTGAAGAATGGAACGGTTAATAAATGGAACGCCACAAACAAGACGTTTAGAATTTATACGGTAAGTCTTTCTGTAACTAAATCATTGCACTTCTGAGAGTACGGCAGAAAGTTTCATGATTTGCCTCCTCAGTTCTATATTTCTATATATATATATGCGACTATGCTTGTCGTAAGAGGCGACTAACGGAACCGGGCGGTCAGACTCGCTGATTTGGTTGACTCGTGTCATCGGTTCCCAATTGCGCAGATCGATGCTCATGTTGTTGATCACTGGATTGTCTTGTCGAGACTCGATTATTTACAGACCGCCGCCATATAGCTGGAATATTGCTGAGCGTGGCGTAAACCTTAACTCACTCACTCACTCACTCACTATATGCCAATATTCGTCAATGTACGCAATAAAGTATACCTACAAAGGGTATTGTGGCCATGTTCAGTGGGAGAAGCTTTATTCATTGCTATGAATTATTTTAGTATATTAAACAATTCATCTGTTGAAACAAAGTTCTGACAAACGTGTAATGAGAATTCACTGAGAGTATGTAGATATTGCAAATTGGTTTTGCATTGTGTATCTGACATATGAAAGCAAAACAAACGCCAAGTAACAGCACGAGTCCCACGTAAGCGCAAACCAACACGAGTTGTGTCCCTTGCAGGAGCTGCTGACATATACGAGGACGTTCAAGCGAGATGTGTGGTCTCGTCGGGAAGAGGAACATCTCGTGGTCCGAGATCTGGAGAACCCACCAACCTTCACCTCCAAGGCCTACTTTGAAAGGTAAATTAAGACCTAATATTCATTAAACTTATGTGACACATGTTGTGAATTGGGGAGGAATATTTTTGTATCACATTTTATTGTTTTGTACAGTGTACGGTACTAGTAACTGTTTATTAGAAAAAAGAAAACTGATCATATGTCATTCATCAGATCTTTTTTCATACTTCTGTTGCAGAGCACTACCAGTGATTGATATTGACAATGTTACAAAACAGAGCAGACTTACCACTGTCCGATCTGAGATCTACATCCATGAGCGACACAGGTCCAAGAAGCCAGTGGCACCACCTAGGAAAAGACGGGGGGTGAAGGAACAGAAATCAAGCAAATCACAAGAGGAGGAGTTCACAGAAACCACGGAGTACTTCGAAGAGAGGAAGACATTTGTGATCACTGGAGTGATAGATCCTCGCAACAAGCAGACGTTGAGTGTCTTCCAGGCTTTGTCTAAAGGTGTCCTGAATCAGCAACAAGGGACTTACAATAATCCGGACACTGACTATTCTATATCCATTCCAGAAGCCATCCATCTTGGCTACATCCTTGTTGAATACAGGGATCATTTCGTTAATGGAGACATCGCCGAAAATGGATTTTCTGGTCTGCAGAATTCTATTGACACGAAAACATTTGACATATCTGGTGTGATAGATCCTCGAACTGGAGAATGGATCAGTGTTAAAGAAGCTATTGCTGCAGGTATTCTTGACCCAAGAACTGGCAAGTTCAAAAATCCAGTTACAGGAGAGGAGTTGACCATTCTAGATGCCATCAAGGCAGGGTATCTGACAGCAGACCCAGCACTCTTCGCTGAAGGAGCCCAGGAGTATAATTCGTTCATGTCTGTGGAACTTGCAGATGTTTCCTATAAGATTTCAGGAATCATTGACCCAGCCACGGGAGAGGAAATCTCGCTCAAGCGTGCAATACAGGATGGTGTCATAGACCTTGCTAACGGAGTGTACCGGAATCCTTTAACAGGGGAGGTTATGTCCATATCTGACGCTATCAAACGAGGCTTCATTAAGGGAAGGCCGTTTGATCCTTCTCGAGACAAAGACGATGGTGATGTTCTGAAATACCAACAACTTCAGGTGAAGAGACAGAAGTTCCAAGCTGCAGATCTTGACAATGTTGACGGAATGGATCTTGCCAATGCAAAAATAGATCCCAACGAACTTCTTTACACCAAGATCAGGGACAAGATCGATACCAGTGCTAAAGGTATCAGAGATCCCAAAACCAAAAAAGCTTTATCAATAGATGAAGCATACGAAATGGGCATTCTCAATTTTGCAAAAGCAGAATATGACACTCTTGACGGTGAGATCATGCCTTTACAGGAAGCGACTGCCAGAGGTCTCATTGAACCTTCGGTGCTAAAACAAATCTTGAAGACATACCAAGAGGCTAGTGTGGGAGAGTTGATAGAAGGGGGTAAATTTGACCCCGACACAGGACTAGTTACAGATCCAGTAACAGGTCTCACTCTGTCTCTCCAGGCAGCAGTGTCTCAGAAAATCGTCGACCCGGAGACAACGTTCTTCTATGACGTTCCCTCAAATAATGTGATGAGTCTTCAGACAGCCATTGCTGCTGGGAGATGTAATCTCAAGACAGGCTGTATAGTGAAGGGAGAAACTGGAGAGGAGATATCTGTCAGTGAAGCTATAGAAGCTACTCAGATCTTTGCCCATATTGACCCTGGTCAGATGGCCGAACATGCTGAGACCATCTCCAAACTCCGTGGTGTGATGGACACTAAGATTAAGGGTGTGAGGATCCCGACTACCAATGAGTTGTTATCTGTAGAAGAAGCTGTAACCTGTGGTGTTCTGAACATTCCTGTTGTGGCCTATGCAGACTCTAAGGTTAGTGAGGACATACCACTGCAGGTGGCGGTCAAGAGAGACAAAGTGGAACCAGAAGCAGCTATTGCAATCTTTGCTGCTTTTGACAAACTGTCGCTTCAGGAAAGCATAAGTTCGGGAACTCTAAATCCAAAATCAGGCAAGTTTGTGAAAGCAGATACACGTGAAGCTATTCCTGTAGATGTTGCCCAGACTTCTGGGGTGTGGAACCCTAATTATGTGTACTTTGTAGACAATGAAACTGGCAATGTTACTAGTCTCGGGTCCTTTATGGATAGAGGGAAGTTTGATCCTCAGTCTGGTAAGGTGATCAGCAATGCTTCCGGGCAAGCAATGACCATTGAACAGGCAATAGCCAGTGGGCTGATAACCCCTAGCATTGAGCCGGAGAAGTATGTTGACACATCTACGACGCTTAAAGACCTTATCGACAACGGGAAAGTTAATCCCAGATCAACAACATTTGTTGCACCGAATGACCTTAGAATGTCCTTGAGAGATGGCCTTGCCCATGGATTCCTGACAATGGGATCAAAAGTCAAACTTGATCCTTCCACTGGGGAACTATTTTTGGTGTCGGATGAAGAAATTGTTCGGGCTTTGGTTGATGTGAAGGAAAACACCGACTGGCTGAGTGATGTTGAGAAGACAATCGGTAGTCAAGGGAAACCAAGCGAGAGGCTTGAAAAATTGAAAAAACAATCTACAGACACTAAGGTAAGTCCCTCAGCTTCTGTCAAAAGAGACTAATTAACAGAAAAATATTTGGCAAGAGATTTATCATGAAACATATGATTAATAACCTGCATGTGACCTTAGGGCACTTGGTTAAGCGCCAGTAGGTCACTGCACACGAGGGCGGACCTTCCGTGTCTAGTTAACGCTGCAATGCGAGTAATATAGGCCTATCTTCTCCACTTAAATTGGGATATCTCCTTACTTCATATCTTAATGTTTCCTGTCCTTTTGAACGATGTCTTACGCCAGGATTAATGTACTATAAACTACTCACTGAGGATTTCAAACCTCTCAACACAGCAATGTTCTGTATCTTGGCCGGTCTAGAAATAATATTAGCGTCCAGGAAAATCTAACGCCATTGCTACCCCTGGTGTCAAAGCATCACTCATACATTATTTGTTATCCATATGCCATATAATTTGTGTGATACTATTCTGGATGTCAAGGAAACGTACGGATTCTTACAAGTACATTACTCTCCTACACAGGTGATACATGTGCTTGACCCCACTGACTGCCTTCTGGGGCATGGTAGCAAACTAATTCTAGACTTAAGCAAGACTCCAATTAAAGGTATTCTATTAGGTCTTGCAGGCAGACTAGTGTACTGGTTAAAGTGTAAAATGAGTTCAAATCCTTAATTAGTGTCGTCTTTAAAATGTATTAATCTCGTTCTTGGTGTCCCTGTGTCATGCGACGAATATTGGTAGAAGCGGCTTAATACTCTACTCTACTGACTTACTCGCTCACTCCGTCCCCCAGGTTGTGAAGGCCGAGATTGAGGAGCGCGAGCCAGCAGTGCGGTCCGCCATTAAGCAGGCTGAGGACCTCATTGAAAACAACAAAGGTGTCAAGAAAGATGAAGGAGACCAACAGATCAAGAAACTCCGCTATAACACTGCTGACCTCAAAGTCAGGTTCGATGCTGTAAGTACTGTATGACCCTCGATACATTTCTTTCTCCTGATCTTTCATGTGAACAAGATACTTCCTTCATGTAAGTATGTGTTTTATCGCTGCATTTGAATGTTTTACAGGTTTGTGCTCAGAGTATAAGGAACTCACTGTCCATATATCTATTTTATTCAGTTTCTAAATGATATCAGAACGCAGTTTAATAACAACACTAAATTGCAGGTAAAATTAAATGTTGATATAATCCTCATTTTGAACTCTAATTTCAGGCGTCGAATGAAGCCTCCACCCGCACCAAACGTATGGATGGTATGTTCGAGGAGTTAGAACAGTTCTATAGCAAGCTTGAAAACCTGGATCAATGGATGGATGGTGCGATCGAACGCACCCAAGACTTGCAGAGTTCCAAGGGCGATGTGGAGGCACAATTCAACGCCTTTAAGGTAAATTTTAATCTTACTCTAAATCTTTCTCATTAGAACTTGCACTGAAGAAATGTATCATGCCAATGTGCTGTAGTTTTTCAACAAACAGTTGTATAAGTGTGTAATATTGTTCTTAGTCATGATACATAGTCATGATATTGATCTCGAGTATTCATTAACAATATTGATAATTTAGTCTTTTAAAAATACCTTCGAAAGTTTTTGGGTCAGCAGTGGTTGTGGTAGCAGTAGTGGTAGTAGCTGCAGTAGTGGTAGTACCTGCAGCAGCATTAGTAGCAGCAACAATAGCAAGAGCAGCTGGAGCGCCAGAAGTAACAGAAGCAGCGTAATTGATTGTGTTACCGAAATGATGTTCCTTGATGAATTACCTAGTGGTATGGCGTGTTCCGTAAACATCATCACCGTCACCCCCATCATCTTCACGTTTGTTACTTTTGCAGGCCTTTGTGGAGGAAGTAAAAGAGAAAGAGGAAGCCCTAGCAGATATCGCAAAGCTGTCGGACAGCTTCAGGGATGAGGCCCAGGTATAGTTCAGCTTGCAGGGTCGGTGAAGGGCTTAAAAGGAATAAAACATGTTAATGGGACAAAACAGACGTTATAGTCGTGTTTAAACTATCAGCGATGTAACCCTTTTAATACTTTAAAACCTTTTTTGTACGAGATGTGACCGTTGTGTTATTTGAATTAAATTATATGCATAGTATATCATCAACTTAATGAACATTGAACTATCGATTTATATAACAGAACATCTTCTATACTTTGATTTAGTAAGAACTTCAGAAGTTCGGTCTTTTACACAACTTTTAGTGTTTTGATTTAGTAAGTACCTCAGAGTTAAGGTGTGCTAAACAACTTTTAATGTTTTCATTTAGTAAGTACTTCAGAGTTAAGGTCTGCTAAACACCTTTTAGCGCTTTGATTAAATAAGTACTTCAGAGTTAAGGTCTTTTAAACAACTTTTTGTGTTTTGATTTAGTAAATAGTTCAAAGTTTGGGTATCCTTTGTGGTCTCAGTATAGAATACACAGACATTTATCTTGTTGTTTATCAACAACAGATTTGTGAATATCTGAAGTCATTCTGTCAAAGTTACAATTAAAGTTCAACCAAGTCACTCATTGTCTTCTATCAGGTCCGCGTCATGAAAACATTCGCTCGCTATAACGGAACACTGACACCAACAAACCGTTATACAACTTACACCAGTGTTTAGGGATACTTAGCTCCCTCGATATAAAGCATAACTTCTTTCTCAGTCACTATCGCTACGGGAGACATATTGCCTCATTATAGTAGCTTAATGCTGTCGAATGCATCAGTAAGCATGAAGGAGGGACCTGGACTATGTTATGTGTATATTGTCTGGGGGTCGTTGACACACACGACTTACCCCGACACATTCGGGAAATAACAGGGTGCCAACCTTAACATCAACATGTCGGATTTTGACGAGGAGGTCGAGGTATTTATATCTTCACAGCTTTATAAAGAATTTGTTTGGACCTTTTTAAGTTGGTTGATACGATAATTTACCAGTAACCCTTCTTTTACATGAATCCGACTAAAAATGAAATGTTAAAGAAATAACATTTTTTTCATTGACAGTAGCATGTGTGTTGGTGTATATGAACTTCTTTTATAGTTCGTGTTGTTATCATATGTAAAAATCTGTTTTATGTCTTTTTTGAAAGCATGTAAATAAATGTTCAGCCAAACAGGTCAGTATTTCGTGACATTGGCGTAATTATAAGAATGCAAACTCAGCTCTTTTCAGACTTGTTTACGGGCGGTATATGGAATGGTATATTGATTGTAATAGACGACGGAGATCTCCGAGTAAATAGGCTTGCGTGAAGTAATGTGTCACTTTACTATCATACCTTAAGTGGGGGGACTAAAGCAGTTAGGTCGACATGTGCACACGCCAGTTGCAATGGCCATGTGTCTGGTGCCCCAGGCCTTGATACCAGTACACAAGTATCGTTGTGTTGAGCGTAGAATATTCGTACTTACCGTTGTAAATATTGGGCCCCTGTGTATTATCTTGCAAGTGTGTCGAATCTCAAATAACTCGAACTATTATCATAGACCCCTTCACATTCATCACAGCAGTGTTTGGCAGTAATTCGAGATGTGCACATACATGTATTGCAAAATCTTGTCAAATATCTCACGGAAACTGAAAATCCATCGAACACAAAACTCTTTTTTTTCATTTCCACGCCACAAATGTTACATTCTCTTTCAAACCAAATCCGTGTCAGTTAGTTGATTCCTACAACAGTAGGTATGACCCAAATACCATTCTTACCCCAAGGTAAATGACTGTGCTGAAGTAAAACTGACTTCTTCGTACAACGAGTAGTGTAAGGAAAAAAACAGGCACAGGAGAGCACCCTGTAGCAGGGTATTGTGCACTACCTTTCATTGTTCACGGTGTTGTGGCATCGGAATGGCAAACCTTTCTTTAAACACCTGTAATGAACTAACACTTGTGTCAACAGTGAATTAACCTCAAGGCTGTGGTATTGTGAAGCAGAGTAGCTGTGTAGGGTATTACCTAGGTGATAATATACAACTCAGTGTGTCTGAAAGTGGACATATCTGTAAATGACCGTTTAATGGTACTGTATGAACGGTATTTATAGAATTAACATAGATTTTTCAAGGATATATATAACACCAGTTCTTTAGCTAAAGTTTTGTCTGTTACTGTCAGAACGTGACAGGTTCATTGTTAGGGGGCTGATAAGTGTTATCCGTTTTCTTTCTATTCCCTCATTGTTGCTGTCTGTGATTACCATTTCTTGCGCCCCTAGTCGCACCATTGGTCCACAACTGGTGTACATCAGTGCTCATTCAACCTTTCATTCAACCCGTCACTGTTCTGTTTTCAAGGATTTCGACCGCGAGGTTGACGCATACAGAAAACGGCTGCAGATCCTGCCTACAATTAACGAGGAGGCCGAGAATGGCATCCTTGATGATGAGATTGAATCAATTGAGGCAAAGTACAAGGACATATCCAGAGACTGTGCCAAGCACATGGACAGGCTTGCTTCCCTCATGAAGAACAAGAAATCCTTCGATGACCTCAATGATAGACTTACTGCCGTCTACCCAGCACTACAGGAAAAACTGATGCAAATCGAGGACAATGACTTCGGTAAAAACCCTGCTAAAGATGCCAAGGATCTTGGAGATCTGAAGGCAATTAAGGCGGATCTTATTGGACAGGAGAGAAAGTTGAAGGATCTGTCTGCAGCGGGAGAGAGGCTGGCCGCTGGATTGGCTGATGCTGGTCTCAAGACTGAGGCTAAGGGTGTTCTGGATACAGTGGATGGCCAGAGGGAAAACCATGCTGCCCTCCTAGAATGTGTCCAAGACAAGGAACATCAGCTGGATTCTGCTGTTGCCCAGCAACAGAATGTAATGAGTCGATTGGATGGTGTTGTGGATTTGATTGCAGATGCTGAGAGGGTTCTTAACACTCGTCAACCAATAAGTCTTAACAAGGACAAGTTGGCTCAACAACTGCAGGACCAGAGACTGCTGAACGCCGACCTCAGCAGCAACAAGGGTCTTATTGACCGTCTGTCCAAAGAAGCTCATGATGTCTCTGGAGCCGATGAGAAACTGTCGGACCTGACTGACAGGATTGAAGACCTGGAGAGGAAGGCTAACATGAGAACCCAAGAGCTGGAAGATGTGTCAAGCGGAATAAATGACTTCGAGAACAAGATGTCTGACATTGACTACTGGCTGGACGAATCAATTATGTCCCTGAAAAATAAACCAAAAGGAGCTACACAGAAGGCAATTAAGGCGAAGGTCGACGCCCTGTATAAGGAGAAGCAGGAGCGAGAGGAAGAAATGGAAGGTCTGAGAGACGCCTGTAGACGCCTGATGGATGACGACAGAGTCACGGATGAGTACGCCATGAAGGAATGTTTGGGTGCTGTGGAGACAAAGTGGCATGACCTCACAGAACTGCTCGTGCAGCAGGTGTCTCTCGAGGTAGGTTATAAATTTCCTTGATCTCTGCCCTACATTTGTCCTTGTATAACATGTGGGTCAAGATGTGTAAGGCAATTCGCTTACAGAGTTGCCTACCTTGCCCACGTCAGAATCCTACGATGGTTGTTCTCTACTATTATCTTTAGAGATTTGTCAGTACAGTAAATGATAAACGTCCGAAATCTTCACTTCGAGCAAAACCTTCTTTATAAGCCGACAGCTCGGAAATAACTGGAATACTGCTCCGAGCGGAGTTAACCCTAACCAGTTGATTCACTTACCCTTTATACATAGTGAACTTTATACATACCCTTTATACATAGTGAACGTTATGCATAGCTTTTATACAGTGAACTGTATACATAGCCTTTATACTTAGTGAACTTTATACATATCCTTTATACCTAGTGAACTTTATACATACCCGTTATACACAGTAAAGTTTATAATACCCTTTATACATAGTGAACTGTATACATAGCCTTTATACATAGCGAACTGTATACATAGCCTTTATACATAGTGAACTGTATACATATCCCTTATGCATAGTGAACTGCATACATACCCTTTATACTATGTGAACTTTATACATACCCTTTATACTTAGTGAACTTGTGATATGTTTTTAGAAAACGTGCGTGATACAAATATGGCGACCTTGTAAAATGTTTACTGACAGAAAGAAACAAGAGACGTAATAAACATTTTCCTCATCATTTACTTCACTGATTCCCTTATGTCACCAGTACAAAGTTTTCCACTCTCGTTTTTGTTTGACGAGACATTCTGTGGATCGTTGAAAACACTTCAGAAGAATAAATGGTTCAGATGGTCCAAGCACATTACCTTGCAACATGTCTGATAGACTGCTCCTGGCACAAAGTGATGGTTGTGGACAGTTACTCCGTCTAATATAGGCCAAAGTTATCACATATACTGTTGTTTTATTCCCTTATTAACAAATATCTAAGATTGTTAATACCAATGAAGAGTCTCTAACGGTCAGCATGTGCTGCCTCGATTGAACCATTGCGTTTAAGTGGGGGTCGGCTTTAACAAATACGTACAAGGCATTATGCATATTCAAACCATTCCTAATCAATGATCTCACTTTTCCTCAAATCGATTACAAGTCATAACGGGACTATAAATTGTATTTACTGACTATTCTAAATGGAAGAATCCATTATTAAACTAAAGAATGGCCATTGATTTCTTTTACATGCTCCGAGTACACTAGAGTTGATCGATAGTGAAACTCGAACTAGAGCTGAGTGCGTTCATGGAGGGTGTAGCTTTGTGTCAGTAATGACGCGAGTTCCTGGAAAAGTCAGTGTTTTAAAATGTTCCCTAATAATATAGATGGCGTTATTAGAAGTGCCCTCTCCAAACGTGTGCTGAATGATTTATTTGTTTATGGCGATGAAAGAAAATTGGTGAGTGAAAAATCGAATGTGTTTCAATCGTTTCTGGCAACAAACGCTCTTCCATATATCACAACGTCTTACCAATTGTTAGTCGACATGTGGTGCAATTGCACAAATTGTTTTCTGCAATGTATTTCCTTTCTGTTCAAGTATTTACTCATTTTATATGTATTCGTTTGTTATATGTGGTATGGGTTATCTCCCTTTCAGGCTCTATCGGAGATTGACGGCATGTTAAAGTATCTGGACAAAGCAGAGAACGAGATTAATACAGCGGAACCAATCAGCGTTGACCCCGAGACGCTTAGTGTTCAGTTGCGTGATCACAATGTAAGTTACTTTCTGTCTCTTTTACAATATATTCTATATTAACCCATAATCCTGAAATGATGTTTACTCACTTCCGAGCAAATGGTCATCAACACTATGGGTTATGTACCTCAAGTACAATGACAATCAGCTGTAGCTTACCAGTGGTCTCAGATAGCCCATCCTTGTTCGCAGATGCGACTAGCGGTATAAGGGGTTAGCCTCGGTGACTTACTTGTTGCCTACTCGTTGCATGTTATCGTTTACCAATTGCAGAGGAACATGCTCATGATCTCATTCACTGACCAGATTCGATTTTTAGCAGACAATCGTCCTTAAGTGGACTATTGTCCCCTGAGAGAACAAAATATTGGAAAAATCATAATCTGTAATAAATAGTTTATATAGGGGTGGGGGTAGATTAGTAGTCAGACGGAATGGATGATCTCGTTGTACTTAATCACAAATGGCACAGTTCGTAAAGCGTAAATCTTTCTGTTTGTTTTTACCAGCACATACCTTCACATCAATACTTTCCTGCATTAGCGAATGAGATATAAATGGATACTTACAATTGATAATCGTGTTGTCTCACGTGCAGGCCTTCAACGACGACTTGATGCAGAAGCGTAACGCTGTCAAGGACATCATCAACAAATGTAACCGCATGCTGCGGGAGACGACCAATGAACAGACAGATGAGATCAAGAGTCGACTGGACAGTATCAAAACCCAGGCTGACATCGTATGTCAGCTGAGCGCTGATAGGCTGCAGCAGTTGGAGGCTGCGCACCCTCTAGCCTCGCATTACAGTGAAAACCAAAACGAGGTCCAGGCATGGCTGGACGAAATGGAAGCGGAACTGAAGGCGCAAGGCAAGCCGGGAGAAAGTCTGGAACAAGTCAGGAAGCAATACGAAAACTTAAAGGTAGCTTTTCATTTATGTTCCAACATTTACGAGTTATTTTAAATGAATTTAAAGGCATTAGACGCATGGAAAATTTATTTTCGGCAACCATATTTGCGACTAACGGGATCGGATGGTCAGGCTTGCTGACTTGCTTGACACATGTCATCGTATCCCAACTGCCAAGATCGATGCTCATGATGTTGATCACCGGATGGTAGAGACTCGATTATTTTACAGACCGTCGCCATATGGTATCACTTTAAACAACAGACAAAACAAAATGTTGTTAAGTCAGTTAATAAAATTGCTGGTTGTAGAGTTACGCAAACCATGAATTATGTTCCAGAGTACACAGCAGATCATTGATGACCACAAGCCTTACATTGACGATCTCAACTCCACTGGCCTGGAGTTGATGGACTTGTGTGGCGATGGCGATGCCACAGACATTCATAATAAACTCCTTAGCATCAACGAGAGGTATGAAAACGTGAAGAACCAGGCCAGACAGAAGGCCAGGGAGCTGAACGACTCCAAGAAGAAATTGACACAGGAGGTGTCAGACACACTAGACAATCTGGTGGAGGAGCTGGCTGCCCTGAAGAGCTCTGTGGCAAATGCTGACCCCATCCCTGCCACACCCGACAAACTCAAGAACGACATCGATGAAAACAGAGTATGTATACTAGTCAAATCCAGGAACCCTAACCTCAAAGCTTTCTTAGCATTAGGTCGTTCGTAAGCCAACTGTGTGGTAGAGAGTTACCTTAGGTTGTAAAATTGTGAATTGGACTCTATATCTTAGGATCAGAATCTGTATATCAAGCAGTAAATATGTTGATGCCTCATAACTAAAGCAGTATTTAATGGACACAGATGTCCCGTTTTCCATGATGAAAATCCTATGGTTTACCACTGTAATATTACCTGTTTCAGGCTGTGCTGGAAGATCTAGAGAGGCAGAAGCCATATAAGGCGAAGGCTGAAGAGATTGCCAAGAATGTCTCCGCCCATGGAATCGAGGATCCCTCAGAAAGTGAGTTTATGTTCATTCTGATTGGTTGTTGAGTGCATATCGATGAAAATGAAACCGGGCAAACCGCGTAATAATGCTGAATTATGTGATTTCTTCAAAAACAAGTGATGTGCTCATCGTTTGATGCATGATTTCTTCCCATTTTTTTCAGTCGAAGATGTGAAAGCGAAGGTCGCTGAGATCAACAATATGTTTGTGGAGGTTGGCCAAGAAGCTCAGGCTCGTGACAAGAATCTTACTAAGGCGCTTCATGCCTCCGAGAAGTTCCATGACCTCTGCAGTGACGTCATGTCCGGTTTGCGCGACCTGAAGGACAGTTTGTATTCTCAGGAGCCGCCAGGAGTAGACGCAGCTACCATCAAAGAACAACAGAATGAACTTAGTGTAAGTGAAGCCGGTAATTTGTGAGTGAATAAGAGGTTGAATGAGTGAGTGTAAGCGAAAGACTTAGAAAAAAGTGAGAGTCAGAGCTGTAGAATTCAGAAAGAGGCTGCCATTGTCACATTCAAAGTGCCATTGAAACTTGAAGATTGGCAGAATCGGTAGTATTAATATAACGAACCATTCATTCAGAATGTCGCTGATGATGAACCCGTGACGATCTGGGTTAAAATCATCAACAGCCCACGCTTGTCATAAGGAGCTACTACCAGGGCTGGGTGGTCAATCTCGCTGACTTGGTTGGCACATGTCACTGTATTTCAACTGCGTAGATCGGTGCTCAGTCAGTGACTGAAATACCTTTAGAGTGCCGTTTTAAAGCTGGACTAACTTCATAAAGTTAGTCACAAAAGCTAACATATGTATGACAGCTATGCTGTACATTGGTTCTGCATCCTTGTTCAGGGCATCAAAAAGGAGATGGAGAAGGCTCGGGAACTGATGGGCGAGTGTTCCCAGATCGGGGACGAGTTGTGTTCCCTGTGTGGGGACCCCGGCCGGATTGAGGTTCAGAAGCAGATGGAGGATCTTGTCAACCTGGCTGATGACGTCAACGACATGGTCAAAGACAGAGGCGAGGAACTTCGTCACGCCTTCCAACATGCAGACAAATTCTCCCATCTCTTAGACGTAAGCTTTGAATAATATTCTCTCAGTCGATCTCCAGTGTATTTCACAAAGATTCCAATGATGATTGAACTGTTTTTGTAAATGAACATTAATACATTTGTAACATAATAACATTGATATACTGAAAACAACCGTACTCTTATCGTATCACATAATGATATATCGTTCAATGAAAAGTATGTATTTGAAATGTAGTATTGCATATTCTTGCTCTGTGAGAATGCCACTTCTCTCTAGACGAATACATCAAAGCAAATCTATTGCCATCGTTTGTCTGTAATGTTTCGTTGAATTTTTCACATAAATAAGACATTAATAAGATCCTAAATAACATTTAAATGTGTTTACTTTGTCGCCAGTATAATAGAGTAAGTATAAGTGTCGTCACATGACTGTTTAGTCTATCTTTCTTTGTCCGTAATTCCCTTCTAAGTGATGTAGGGTTTGAATATTTGTCTCCATGAAATAATAGTTAACATGTTGTCAATAGATTTCTATTTCCTTATTTCCAGTAGGCAATAGCATATTTTTGCGATGATAACCATTAGCTTTGTTATGGCTTTTTATATAGTTTCCTTTTCATTTTGTTGATAGTGTTTTGCATTACATGTTTGTTCTTATGGATTATCACTGTCCTGTTCTCAGCTGCACTGTATTTATTGTTCACTTATATATTTCTTTTTCTTGTTTGTTTGTTTTCTCTTATTGTCGACGTCCTACAAAGAATAAATATCTCCCATTTTTTAATCTTTATTACAAGGGTAAAGGTTTTACTTACAGAGTCATAACGGTCTTTTTTACCTTTTCAATACCCTTCTTTTTTATCCTAAACATTTGGTATCAGTTTTCATAAAGCTTATTTTTCAATACGTCTATTGAGGGAAGCTTAATTAGTATAAGCGGGGGAATAACATTAAAGTAACATTGTGCCTTGTAGTTGATTTGGTTTCTCATGGTAACCATTAACTCGCTGACACAGCAGTTTTAATTCAGTTGCATTCTCACCATGTTGATTGACAGGGATACATGTTACACAGGCGATACATTCGGCATGTCACTATTCTTACCACTGGTATGTTGCTGTCGTGTTGCAGTCGGTGATGTCGTGGTTGCCGCTGTCAGAACACAAGCTTGCTGGCATGAGGTCACCCTCCAGTGACCCAAAAACACTTGTCGAGCAGATTGAAGAACTGAAGGTGAGGCAGGCATTGAAATGAACCGCATAGTGCTTGAACGAGCGAATGAGATAGTTTAGTTTTACCCTGTCTTTAGCAATATTCCAGCAATATCACGACGGGGACACCAGAAATTGGTTTCACAAACCGTGCCCATGAAAAGAAGCGAATCCGGGCTTTAGGTTGGACGAGTAAACGCCTTAATCACTAGGCTACTCTGCTGGTTGACGAAGAATCAATGTCGGTTGGTTTGACGTTGTTGGTTTCGACGTTGTTTGTTTGACATCAGATTGTTGTCAACCGTCCCGAAATGGCTCGAATATTCCTGATTCTTTGGTAACCAGGTAGGTTAAACGTTCACCTCGCCAAATATTCGTGATCGAATAAAAGGAATCCGGAATTTCCGTTGCCTGGAGCCCGATCTCAATCATGTAACCGTAAGGTCACGTAAAACACAAACTGCTGCTTCACTTCTGCCATTTACCACACCGACCCACTAACGGACTGAAGATAATTTGCATATGTTTTCCTTTCTGTAGTTGTTCAAGTCGCAGACCCATCCCCACATCGTGGATATGCAGCAACTCAACCAGCAGCTTGCTGCGCTCAAAGACGTGTCCCCGGTGGCAGCGGAGTCGTTGTTGCGGCCGGTGCAAGAGGCGAATGAGAAATGGAACGACATCATCAGAGGCATTGGTGACAGGGAGGTAAGTCGTTATAGTCGTCTAGGATGCAACAATACCCTCTCAACACGTTTCATGTGGTGTGACATAAGTCAGAAAACCAGATAAAAGAACCTGGGAACATTCAAGCATCCCTTTGATATTTTCCAGTTTTCGTTATCTGCTGTGAATAACACTGTTAGAGGAGATCTTCAAATAAATATAAAAAAAATATTTCACTTTGTAGATATCGAATGCTAAATATTACAGGTGGAGCCAAACGTTCTGTTTTCAAAACAGATGATATGTAAATGTGCTGCATGCCTTGTTTCCGATTAACAATTGTTCATTCGCAAACCATATGCTGCTAAGAAAACATTGTTGCATGTGGTCCTCACAGATTTGATTACTTTCATCATTTTTTAGTTGTGGACAATTTTAGTAACGTCGTTAACGGTTTCAATGTATTTTATCAATGTAGGCCAAGTTGAACGACATGCAGGTCAAGGTCGGTGAGGTGGACAAGGCCATGTCAGGGGTCATGACGTCACTAGATGCAGTGCAGAAGGATCTGGAACCCCTAGAACACATTAAGGGAGACCCCAAATTCTTGGAAACGCACATGCGCAAACTACAGGTATGTGTCAGGTTACGTGAACGATGAATACATGCATGTATATATATATATATATATATATATATTCATAACATCTCTGATCACATTGCATAACTTTTTAATACCACATGCTCAACCTAGATGCCAATACTGACACGTCAACAAAGACAGTAATCACAGTATTTTTTCTGCATTTGTCAAGCAAACATTTTTGTTCCAGCTTTTGCAAGCCGATCTACGGAATCAAGAAAAGACGTGCCGAAAGTTAAACAAAGCAGTTCAAGAGATCGTCGCACGCACAGACGGCGGTGACACGGCCTTGACACACAAATGTGACGACATGAACGAGCTTCTTCGCGCCACACAAGCCAATGCTAAAGACAAAGAAAATAAACTGCAGGAAACTCTAAGACAGGTGGGAAGTCACTAACATGCACATTAAACGAGCCTTTTGTTCATAATTACGTAATTATTAATGGTTGAAAATTTTGTTTTTGGGTGTAAAACTAAAGCCAAAACTGCTTATGTTTCTAAGGGTAAATTGAAAATCAAAAACATTGGAATTAAAAATGATGTGACCTTGCATAATGATGAAATTTTAACATGAATCCTTGGTGTTGCAGGTCAAGAAATATCTTGGTAATCTTGACGACATGCTACAATGGGTGAATGATTTCCGAGCTGAGTTGAAGACAAACGCCCCCTTCGGTGCTCTTCCGGAAACAGCAGAAAAACAGTACCAGAAGTTCCTGGTACGAATAGCTTGTGCATTGGAGACGATACATGAATTAATAGAAGTTGCTAAGTAACTCCTTGATTGAGAGAAAGTTTCACATCATACATTACAACTGATATTACTTTAAAATATTTGAAAGTCAGGTCAATGTCAGCTGGACGGGAACTGTTTAAAAATATCGAATAGCGATTTTTAGTGTGTCGTGAAACTGAAACTCAAGGTGGTCCTTCATGAATAAACGCATTACCATACGAGAACTTGTTGAATCACCGCCGTGAATTACAAAGAACCAGTACTTTCTTATGACATGTTTATTTCGTGAAGGTAATAGAAACTGTTAAGATTCTTGTTCAGTCCAGGTGTCAGAAAAATGGGTGCTTTCATGGGGATAGCAGAGACGGAATAATACTTGAAAATACGTACTTACTGTTATCCGTAAAGAATGTAAAACAAGAGTGAATACATAGTCAAAGCCATGGAGATTTGTTATATGGCATATAAACCATATGTGTCTTGATAGTGTCTCTCTACAGTCTTGTTTTTAACATGCAAGCCTTTGGGGAACCGAAATCAAGTTACGCAACTTCATTGTTGATTATTCATATCATTGAACAGCTATTGATGTGTCGGCACTGCAGTCCGTTTGGGGGAATCATGTATATAGAATATGATAACTTAAGAAATAGCGATTTTACAAGCGTAGCTTGTGTCAGTTTTTACAACATCTGTGTTCTTCCAGGAGCGCTGCGGTGAGATGGACGGGCGCGAGAAGGCGGTTCAGAACCTGCTGACCTCAGGTCAAGACATGGTGGAGAAGTGCCGTCCAGAAGATGTCAGTGTCATTGCAGAAAAACTAAAGAAACTCAGAGATAGATGGCAGGATACGAAAAACAGAGCCAGCAAGAGAAAGGTGTGTATGCATAATGGATTGGGCGGTAGCGATTCATCGATCTATCAATGCATTGCAATTGGTGCATCTCCTATAGCATTTCATGGATCATTGAAACGAAAAACTATCGATGTATCGATAGTATATGTGACTTTCGAGGGTTAAGTACTTAACCTCCATTGATAAATGCGCAGCGCAAAATACAGAAAGTTCAAGTTTAGTTCTCTCTTTGATTTAGAGTACACCCGCCCCTATTACCCCCAAAACAAGCTTGATTTGGGCTGCAAGTCTCTTGCCAGTTATTGAAAGAGACTGAAACTACTTCACCTTTTTTTCATTTCATATAAACTATACATTCATTCATTTGCAATTAGACAAATCAAGGAGAAACACTATTGCAATAGTTGGTCGTGATAGAATATCGCATTAGTTGTTTTCCCCTCCAGAACAACCCCGAATAATGAGTGTAAACAAGTAGATAAACACTTCTCTCCATAATAATTATAAATATTAATAATACAAACTCACTATCTCATGCTGTTTGGAATTTAATCAAAATTAGGTGATCAGCAATTGATGTAAAGGACATCTTTCTTCTTGTTGCAGGACAAAATGGAGGAGCATATCCGTAATGTCGGAGAGTTCAATAATACGCTCAAGGCTTTCACTGATTGGCTGAACAATGCTGAGATCTCAATGCGAGGCTTCAAGTATCCCAGCAAGCTCGTGGAAAAGGTCACGCGTCAAATTGAGGAGCATAACGTAAGACTTACGTCTATACGCCTGAATGTGAAGCCTTTGTTTGGATATTCAGTGTTCTATTTATTTAAAGCCACGTCTCGTTCATTTTTTGCGTGTGCGTGTGCGTGTGCGTGTGCGTGTGCGTGTTTCATTTAGATGTTGTGGAAATGTTTTAGGACATTGTTGCTGTTCACATGATAGCTAATGCATGGATATGTCAACTATAGATTACATACAAAATACGATGTTATCACAATGCCGTCATATATCTGAAATACTGCCGAGAGCACCGTTAAATAACGGACCCTGAAAAGATTCGAATACGCATTGATCTTCAGCAGCCCATGTTAGTCGAGAGGCGACTAATGGAATTGCAGATCAGGTTCGTTGACTTAGTTGACACGTCATTGCGCAGATCGATGTTCATGCTGTCAATCACTGGATTGCCTGGTCCAGCCTGAGTGAACAACTAAAACGAGATATTAACTTTCATAACTTCTTAAATGGTGGCATATTTTATACGGTTGGTGGATTGCTTGTGGCACTGAAGACCGAATTTCGATGCCGCTTTCCTTACAATATGTGAGGCCGTTTTCTTGTGTTCAGTAAAATATCTGAAATATTGATAAAGGAGGGTAAAGCCCAACTCACTCACTACAACATACCGACCAACCTCTCACACTAGGTGCTGAAGGCGGACCTAGAAGCCCAGGCAGAGAAGATGTTGACGCTAGACCGAACTGGAACCTACCTCAAGTACTTTGGTAGAAAACAGGACACCATTTACATCAAAAACTTGTTGGTTGGAATCCGTCTGAGATGGAAAAAACTGCTGCGGCGAACCGACGAGAGAGGACGCTTGTTGCAGCAGGCTTACAAAGAGGATAAGAGGGTGGGTTACGTGATTATGTATGACGCTGAATCTAAGGGTAGTTTCTGGAGAGTTTACTGACAAAATGATTTTATGAATGCATGAATTGCTTAGATGCCGGGTTACTTTGCGAGGATGGTCACTCTTGATGTTCAGCTGGCATTGTTTAAAGCTTATAAGTCATATCCTTCGTAGATGTTTGACGTTGTTTATGCATGGGATTGATGGTATTTCGCTGAGAATAACTGATGGACATCATGAATGATTTGGATATGTACGATGAATATCAAGTCTTGTTTATTGTGAGACTTATGAATATGACAAATGTTTGTGGCATATTCTGGCTTATGTTTTTAAACAAAAATGGTTCATGAAGTGCACAGCGCCGAGGTTTTTCTTCCATAAACCAGTGTGTGGCGTGTTCTGAATATTGTACATCGATGTATTCTGAGTGCAGCTGTTGTCAGTATATATGCATCTCTATAGTTAATTGATAGTGTCAAGATTCATCTTTCAAGGTCGTGGATGTTCTAATATGACATATTTATCAGCCTTTGTGTATGAGCTTCAGCTTCTTGTTGTTGGCAGTTTTCTTTTCTTTATCGTTGTTAATTAATGATTCAAATATAAAGAAAATATTTTTGTCGCAAAGCTTTCTTTAAATATATCCATGCCTTCTCGGGTGGCCAGGTGCCCATTATCAGCCCCTTTGGTGTATCTGGTAACGATGTTATTTATTTTACTTTTGGTATAGCTCTTATACTATTCAAAGAAAACAACATTCACTCATATACCACTAAGCTCTGATGTTGCATTAAACTAGACCATCTTGCAGTCCGAATGAGTGGATGGTGATGCTTTCTGATGTTTGGGAGATAGATTTCATATTGCATTAATGCAGCGGTGATTTGTTTGATGAAATATTTATTACAGTCGGTTATGCATCGCAAAATAATAGTTAGGATTTTGAATATTGCTGACCTATATGGATGAAAGAGTCAAAATAGGAGCTGGATATGTTGGAATCGTTTACAAATGTGTCCTCCGTGTTCCTTTCTATGGTAATCTTTATTAGATTAGTATTATCAGTATTAAATAGACTCAGTCTCTCAGTGAGTATCAAAGTAAAACGATGTGGGTGTGTTTGTTTCTCAGTTCCACGATGCCTGGAGGAGTTTGCTGGACTGGCTTGAAGACAGTTCACGGATGTTGAACAAGTTCATGGCCACAACAAAAAATCCATCGGCAACTAAGTCAGACATCGATGAGCTCAAGGTAAGACTCTTCATGAGGCGTCCAGCTACCCATGGACATCTTCTTTGGGAAGGGATTTACATGACTTCCATTTTTGACCACAAACACTCACTTGCCTTAGGAAGATATCACTACAGTGATTATAACGTTGTGTGAATCGTCAAAATGTTATGTTTGGACACTTCAATGCCAGTATGCAAGCAAACGAAACAGTAGTAGAAATATTAAGGTTAACATCACCAGGTAGTAACCTGACTTGATTAACAGAGAATCGTATTCAGTCGGCTAAAATAGCCAAAATAGTCAAAGTAGCCTCGGTCCTGATGTGAATGAATGGGTGAAGATCGGCGATGACACCACTTGACAAATATTTGAAGGTCAAGGTTATAGTCAAGGTCACAATAAACATGGTCTGATGTCTTCCTGTCCAATGCAAGAAAGTATGTCTCTTGTCGAATAGGTCACAGAAGACTACATTTTCATATAACAATTCCACATGATGGTGCCCCACACAAGACATCATTGGAAATGGTTTGTCGGTTTTGATGAAGTCTTTAGCAACACATTGTAGGGTTAAACACACACAGTAATAACAACTCACGTTCCATTGATACTCTGGCCCTTGGATCCGGTGTTTGTTGGCAGTGTTCCATGCAATGCAATAATCCTGAATCAAGTTCCCTATGCTTGGTTTATCCACGCGAAAATAGTGATATATCGTGATGACAGTAAATGTGTGTTAGTGCCTTTAAACACGGCTGTTCGAGGAACATTACAGATATGTATGACGTATCATCACCTGTCGTTGTCGAACCAATGTTTTATATCGCCCTCTGCGTGTCCATTAATCCCGGATGCCCATAAAGCGTCGGTGAAGGACAGTTTGATATGTTATACCTGTCACTCATGGCACAGTAGTCGGTGGTGTAAGTTAAGATGAGATTTTAGTGCGCCTCTTTCCAGTGTCCCCTCCCCCACCTCCCCCCCCCCCCCCTCTCCCAACATACCCGATTGTACTACCTGGACTGATCACATAAATGTCTCTAAATCGGTCAGACTAACCTCAGTGTCTCAAAATATATTTTTTGATATGCGTGAACAGCTCCGTTTAAGATTAAGACTCAGGGATTGTGACTTATGATATAGACTGTGAAGCGGGGCCCATTTTCTAATATTAAATATGTGAACGAACATCAATCAGTTTAGATTATTGAGAACTTCGTTGAATCATAGAATTGGAAGTTGACCATGCACGTTTCGTCCTGATATCGTGTCTGTGTTTGTCAGCACCGGTTCCTGGGTTTCACGAATCTGGTAACTTTAGAGACCTGCAAGACTTTAGGCATTCCTCATCTGAGCTGACTCTTTCATGTATGACCATATCTTTAAAAAACACATTGTTAAAACCCATTCACTCACTCACTCACTTGCATGATTTATCAGTGCGGTGAACGGATGCAGTAACGTATTTATTACTGTCAAACTGTACATTAATGTACGATTTTCCACAATAATACAATTTCTCCCACGCATATAAATTCTGAGGCAATTTTCCCAAATCATCTTTCCTGGTCGGTTAAGTTTCGTGGGTCATGTGAATCTGTCTGTTTAAAGACCTTGTTGGAGCAGAAAATTGGCCACATGAGACGTTGAGTGGTCAGTGGAGCATGCCCTGATCTGTCCCTCAAGAAACGCCTCTTGTCCCTGAATTTTAAGCCATGGTCAGTCATGTGAAACGGAGATAAGTTTACGAAGTGTGTAAGTCTAAACCAGTCACTTCGCCTGATATCGCCAAGGTCAACGGTCGGTGAACAGTGAGAATAATAGAGCCATTGTCAGTTACATGATTTGCATAAAGGGTGCATTGCGGTGCTATGTGGAGACTGAACAAATATCCCGACCATGAGAGATGCTCATCCAATTACCTGCCCCTTCTTGTACTAACAAGTATGTTCCGCAACAACTCATTTAAAGATATTATGTCAAAGTCAGTGAATGAATAAAAGGTGTTGCCAGGTAACAAATTCCTCTTAAAATGTGAAATAGCGGTGGTATTATGTGCGAGAGATCGCGAGATTGGGCTTTGTACTCGTGAGCGTCTGCATCAACTGTTGCCGCCGAACGGCAAGATGGATAAAATCTGCTTGGGCTCTTTTCAAACTAAACCCTTGTCTATTGCAGTCGACAAGGAGCGTGCTGTAGTGTATTTGCTAGGAAGCGCATATTCTGTGTCAAAAGTATAATCTCTCAATAATTTCATTTGTTTGATCAACTGGTTTCATTCTCAGAGAACAAAGCGGATATTATCTACTCTTTCCACTTGAGTGAACAGCGATCAATTACATAAACAAACTATCATAGTTGACAGTTCAAATGACACAGACTGTAAACGGTAACCTTATATAATGTTTAAGACCTCCAAGTCTCCATGATACGCATGCCCAGTAGTGGGTGACATTTTTATCGGTTTATCCATCGAGCCGCTTTGGATGAGCCAGGTAACCTGCTGTCGCTTCAGGCGAGGGCGACATGTAGCTAAGTCACTGTGGCCGGCTCCACACACAGTAAACACGACATCTCGAAGATCTCAAACTTCGGATTAACGCTGTCTGCAAAAGGTATGACCCCGAATTTTCTTTCAGTTCAGCTATTTTCTGTCGTCTGCTTCACTTTCACAACGTTTGCCAGTGTCGTCTGCTCACCATCCTTCAAATCTGTGACATACGGTCTGGGTTGTTCATACCTGAGTGTTTACTCCAGAAAAAGGGTGTCACATTATATGGGAGAGGAGTCCTTTGCTCTTTTGTGAACGACATTCCACAAGTCCCTCTGGCTATTGTGCTGGGAACGATGCCCGTGTGTAAATAAGGATTTATCACCGAGGATGCTTTAAGCATAAAGGTAGAGTCAGAGAAAATATGGCCGTCAGTGACAGACCCTGCATGGATACACTTCTTTAAAGGGCGATGTTTTCATTTGGAACTTGTACGTGTGAATTCAGAGGACGGATTAATGTGCTGAATCGGATCTGATATCTTCAGACGCGAGGACCTTGTATTCAGGGTTGGAGGTGTTGTATCGCGTAGTATTGCGGAAGGGTTTTAGAAACTGATGGTTCAGCATCCTTGATGGCTTACATTCTTTAAGGCGTGGTGTAGACTTCATTTTCTGTTTCAACTCCGATGCCCTCAAACCATTTGATGCTCAGTACAAACTGTATTAGCCCCTAAAGGTTGAACTCCTGTCCGTGACATCCATAGCTTACCACGTCTTACTGTTTCAGGAGTAGGTTATAAATAACTGTGCAGTATTTCAATGTTTTGTCTTTAAATGGACAAGATGCAAACTTCAGAAAAATGCAGCACTTGGGAATACTCCAAAATCACATGTACTTATACCTTACTGGTTGTGATGAGAACTGAATAATGTTCAACTTTAAACATGGAACAATTTTAAGACACCATGTCGATTATATACAAAGTATCAGAGCAGAATACTCTGGTGAACTCAGTAATCATCAAAATACACCCTTTATGCCCCGGGTGGAGGAATGTCGGTTCATGTTCTACATGAATGAGCACACCATGTAGTCTTGACAGGCTGGTGTATCTAAGGGTTGTTTTCCATCAATGCTCTCTGATACTGACCTATGGCTTAAATGACTTCGGTCCATTCATTCAACAGTTATCGTAAATAATAAATAATTGCTATACGCATTGGGGTTATATTATATTTTATTATAGTTTCCGCTAGGCTGTAAGAAGTATTTGAAATATCTTTGGGACCCCAGAAACGTCATGACGGTTTGCTATATTTATGCGGAACAGATTCTTTACGCTGAATTTTTAATCTTGCAGTGCTTTTATATACTGTGATGTTGGTAATTATGTATGATACATTCGCGTGTGTTGTAAGCTGATATAAGACACAAGCTTCATGTATCTGCATGACAAATATCAAAACATATGGCGAAGAACATCTGCTTGTTGAACTTATTGACCTACATTGAAGGCAGGCTAATCATCCCAATTCGTTTGGCTAATACCCCAGATCTGTATCTCTGAGCATTAAGTAACTGTGGTCGTTTGTTCCGGAACATTCAACGTTGTGTGTGTGTGTGTGTGAACTTTTCACTCTCACGGATTAATAAGCCGGGACCTTAGGCAGTGTATGCGACTGTCACACCTGAAGTAACATACACGTCACAAACGTTCCATCCTGCTGCTATCGTCACGCTAAATAGGTTCTGGTGACCACTTGTGTGACTATGTACCGAGATCTTGCTGAGGCTTTTTATTCCTCATTGACTGAGCTGTATCGATGAGCACTGGTGTTCAGATGAAATCCATCATCTTGATTTACCGAAGTATCCAATCATATAATGTTTATCACTGTTTGTGCCTCTAACACCCTGCTGAAACTGTTTTGACAGGTATAGAGACTTGCTGCTCTCTGGCATTGGCACTTCGAATTTGAGATTCTTAATCGTGCTCACTGTAATTGCATATCCAGCGATTTGACAGATGGGATTATCTTCTGTATCAAGTTTAAGGAAAATAGTTACAACTCTGCTGATGCACATTTAGTCATTTCATCCGCAATGTGCTTGAATCGAGATGTTCAGAATCACTATCTGTATACATTTTTTGTGAATCGAAAATTAGATTGCAGCTTGTTGGTGGATTTTCTCATATTTCTTGTTGATTGTGACCCACTAACGGTTTGTAATGTGCATCTTTCCTCGTGTCAATACTTAATCAAGTGTTAACATGGAACAGAGACACAGGGTAAACCTAAACCAATATTGCGATATTGTATTGTTGATTATCAAGTGAGATACATGTATGTACGTTATTGTCCAAGTGCATGGCGAACCTACACTGACGATTTTGAGATGTACTGATAACCCTGTGCCCAAACATCCCCAGCATCCCGTCACTGCCTCCACCCACGTCATCAATACCCCTCCTGTCCGGCATCCACATTCAAGGTCACTGATGCTGATGTGTTGGTCTTCAACTCGTCGACAAATATGCTCTCCCCACACATTCAAACAACATCGGTAAACTCCGGAAATATGGTTGTTAGTCGGCAACAGTTTCAAGCCAGGTCCAAATGCGGATTTTTCTTGCTTATGTTATCGTGTAGGGATAAATCGCTCCTAGTATTGTACACGACTAATGGGGTAGATTTTAGTCTATTAAACAGGACAAGGCGATGATTCTTGACACACGCAAACAAAATGAACAGGGTTACCTTAGTCGAGTACACGATGGTACAAGCAGCTACATTTCCCATGGTCCGCTAATTGTAGGTTCGAATCCCAAATGTATCCTGATATGGTCATTGATGGGCCAGTGCCATACCTTCATCAATGGGTATCGCATCACTCGGAGACTCACCTCTACAACTGATAGGAACCCATTCTAACCCGCTATGATTTGATACTTGAAGTCTGTTATATCACACAGTCAAGATGCGTATGAAGCTCGATCGATTTTAAAACACAGTGATATGGTAAAAGGTAAAAGCAATGTATAGTTGACAACAGTTGGTCCATATTCAAGTAATCGTGATGATAATCTTGTAGTGAAAGGAGATATAATGAACCAAGCTGAATCCTTGCACATAACATCAATCACTCGAGTGTACGGTTCAGACTGAAAAAAATACGTAGCACCGTATTGTTTTAGTGCTTTCCAAATTGCAGGTGAAAATTTCTTCGAAAGTACCTGTAACTTCAAACTCGAATATCAGTAATTCCTAACTCGAATATCACTTGCCATTTACTTATAGTGTAGCGTAAGATTAATAGAAATGTGATGATTAAATAATTATTTCCAAAGGACATTTCTAGATTGGCCGTTTTGTTTTGCAGAAATTCCAGCACCACTTGACGTCGAAGCATCCTCAGTTCTACAGCACCACCCGACTGGGACGAAACCTGAAGGATCGGTGCACCAAGGCAGACCCAGAGAGGGAGGTCCTCCAAGGGATGCTAGATGAGCTGAAGAATAGATGGAACTCTGTCCGATCGGTGGTATCAAAAAGGTAGGAACACCTTACCCTGTCACATGGTGACTTTGTAGAACAGTATATGTACTGCTTAAAGTGTTCTCGGCTGCCCGTCTGTGTGAGTTTACGGATGTTGTTTAATGAGAAAGTATCAACTTTGGACCTTGTCAGTCTGGTGACGTCCGAAAATAACAGTAGATATTACAGCTTACCGTGTATCACAGTGAGTGAAGACATGTTTTATGCCACTGACAATTTGTACGCAGCTATGTCACTTTCGACTTGTGAATACATTGACAGCTAGCCAGGCACAATAGTGACTGACAGCATTGAGACAGAGACCCATTCACCATTCACACTACCAGATGCATATCCATGTACCTGGAACACGATCCTTGATGCGTATGCAAGGGAAATAACTCCACCTCAACCAACCTAGCCAACCATTAGATATGAGTGAGTGAATGAGTGAGTTTAGTTTTACGCCGCCTTTAGCAATTTTCCAGCAATAGTCACGGCGGAGGACACCAGAAATAGGGCTTCACACATTGTATCCATGTGGGGACTCGAATCCGGGTCTTCGGCCTGACGAGCAAACGCTATAACCACTAGGCTACCCCACGGCCCCATTAGATACGAACATTGCATGTTAAACAATGTTACACTCATATGACAAAAATATGTAAAAGTCTGTGAATAAGCTGTATGAGACTGTCTAGCGATTGACACCATGAGCCTCTATCAATTGTGGCTCGATGACAACCATCGACCAAGTCAGCAGGTCTGACCACATAATGTCCTTGGCGACCTGTTACGTCAACAGTCAAGACCAGTTCCGATCTCGTGATACTGCTTCTGCAACTGGTGCCACAGTCCAAAGCTGCAGGAGCATGAAATGATGATGAGCGAACACCTGGTGTTATCATTGATTTTCAGTTCCCATGTTGCTTTCAACACCAACCCAAAACTGTTTCAGGATATATTAAAGAAGCTGATTATTTTCTGTCATTGTCGTTTCATAATTATACCACATCGAGATACTTACTGAACCATTCAGCACTAATGCTTAGATAGACAAGGCGATAGTGGATAGCTGCAGGCACAGTCAAATTAGTACCACTAACACTATTGTTGAGAGGACTGACAAACATCTACCAATGTTATCTATAGTGAAGATAGTAAATTACGGTGTTAATACAGATAAAATGGACCAGCTTATCCGCGGTGTCACATTGACGTAGGTACGCCAATTCACATTTATAACTGCACTGTGACGACTAATAATCTCCCCACCTGCCGGATTATCTCCCTTGGTCTGCACGTCCACTGCTGGTAACAGCGTTGTCGGTAAAAATGTGCATTTTGAAATTTGTCCGTTCACCAATAAATTTGAAGATGTAATTTAAAGGATATGCAATACAAATAATAAAAAATATTGAGACTAAATTCCCCTCTTCTTATGATAGCCAATAAATCGAAATGTCGCTATTGCCAGTTTACTCATGGTCAACGTGTAGCCGGACAGTGGCCATAGAAAAGGTCAATTAAACACAGTCAAGGGCAGCTAGTACATCCTCCCTCTCAAGAAATACTTTACTGAATCGTCTTCATTTTAAGAATTCTGTAGACACTTTCAGAATCCTAGAATGTCTAATTACCAAAATTATTGAATAGCACCTCATACATCATACTTCTCTTACCATATCTACTATATATTTTTCCGAACAAATAGCTATTCGTAATTATTCATATACGAGATAAGTGATAATTTCTGGTACGAATTTGTACTTTTAACAGGGTAATGATTCTACCATCGTCACCAGTGCAGCTGAACGATATTACGAACGTGACGATGCTATGTTTAAAATGCCATTATGTATATAAGAAAATATTTGTTTGTAGTTGAAGTGTTAGGCGGCGCAGAATAAATATGGACAGTTAATCGTTTGACAAAAACAGGATTTTTGTTTTTCACTCTAGTTGAAAACGTTATTTTCGTTCTTTCCGTCGGTTTAAGTGTTATGCAAAGTTGTGTATCTGGATTCTGTTGTGACAGAATAGAGAACACATATCCGAAGTTTTGAGTGATGGGTTTTAATGCCCTCCATTTTTAGCGAGGATGTATATGGTCACAGCTGTTCATACATACCTATTGGGAGAGTTTGGTCATTGGAGAAGGACTGCCGTATTAGTTCATGTTCGCCTTGTTACAAAACGTAAAGGTGGCCTATAATCTCGTAGCGTATGTACATTTCTCAGTAGTAAAATCTATAGTCGTAGTGACACCAACACTTTTGATACTCGTTTGTTCTGCCAAAGACGATGTCCCAGTCACGTCGCCGGTCTAGTTTAGTTTAATTGCATACACGTGACGTCATTTGATTGACAGCTTGTCAAGATTATGTCACACGTGAGTGACATTACTAATGAGTTGCCTGGATCTTTGTTCGCCTCTTCCTATAACAGGGGTGGGGATCCGACTCACAAAGACGCAGTGTTGAAGACATTTTGGTTTGAAGGGAAAGCGTGTTTGCAGGAAAGGTTATGACGTAATTCGTGTTGACGTGTTGATATTAGTCACACCGTTGCTATGATACATGCCTTCCATAAACACCATCGTCACCTTCTGGACAGAGCGTGTGCCCGGAGAGTTTGAGGTGGGGTTTAATCTGGCCGCTTCAAACCTTCCACGTTAAAATGGTACTTTATGTTACCCTTACTCTGGTTTCTGGAACTCGACATTAAGGGGATCAAACAAGGACTAGGCAGTTGGAAGTATTGTATGTGTGAAGGAGGAAATCGTTTTAAGCTACGGCAGTATATCTTAGCAGAGACCATATAATGGATTATATGGTCTCTGATCTTAGTAGTCCATGGCAATAAATTCGCTTGTCGTGCCAAAGACCCGGGTTAAATTCCCCACTTGGGCAGTGTGTGTGAAGCCCATTGCTGGTGTCCCCAGTCGTGATATTGCTGGAATATTACTAAAAGCGGTGTGAACTAAACTCACTCAGTCACTATGACAATAAAACCGTGAGTACAACTGTGAATCTTATTTCTGGTGTCCCTAGCTGTGACATTGCTGGAATATTGCTTATAGCACAAACCTCACTCACTCACTGACAATAAAACTGATATAAATCCAAACGAGTACAAGCAGCCACACACATAAGCGTGCACACGTGAGAGCAGTAATCTTCAAAGTACCGCTCTTTAAAGTCCACTTCACCTCTCCAGATATTCTGTAGTTCCCTCAGTACTGTAACATTTATTACAATATTCACAGAAACTGATGTGTAAACGTAGCCAGTTACGACGTCGGGAAGCATCAATTAGTGCGCAGAATATACTATAACACAGTCATTACACGTGGCAGTGAATAGGATGCAGGTGTACCTTGGCACACAAGATACACCACCAGATTAGCTGGAAGCTATAACCTTTGCCCCTTGCATTGTCAACAATTCCACTGACCCAGCTGCAATCATGAACTAACCACATCCATGCACCATATATTTCACCGTGCTTCTCTTAATTTAAATTAAATTTCAATCATCAGAGTATTATACTTAGTTGATTTATTTTCTGTCAATTATCTAGATAAAGAAACGATACATTAATGTCGACTTATAAACCTCGTGACTGTGAATACATTGAGGTCATTTACGTGAGGGTTGGCATACTTATCTGTTATGCAAACACGTAGTAGAATCAATGATCAGTGATTTATCCTACATATTTTACCACCGTTTATCCATTTCTGATAAATAGAATCAGTATTCGTTGATGATCGAGACTGGTCACTTTCGGGTGTTAAACTTCTAAAACAGTTACAAGGTAACCTGTTCACACGAAGGTAGCCGCTACCTGATATGTCAAAGAAAGAAAAGAAGTTCATGATAAATGTGTGAATAATCAGTGAGAATACGCTTATAACGAACTGACTGATATAACGAAGTATTATACATGTATTTTGTCTTGCCTCTTGTTTATTTCAGTTGAGATGCCTATCACGAACTTAGTTTATCACTAAAATCAGTGGTCCTTTTGAATTTTTTATGACCATACTTTGCTATGATATAAATTGTACGTGTCATATTTCATACCGATATCGGAATTATCTTTATCAAAAGTAGACCATCCACGCTGTAGATTCGTCGGTACTAAAGGGGCGCTTAGGTAGCGAAGTGGTCTAAGCGTTCGTCAAGTCAAAGGTCGAGGTTTGACCCCCGCCCAGGTGTAAATTGCGGACCCATTTCTGACATTTTCCACCATGATACTGCTTGAATATTGCTAAAAGTTGTGAAAACCCTCTGTCAGTACCCTACAGTCTATTTGGTATGCAACAATTCGTCATATCTGGTATACTGGGAGTTACATGTTTACTCAAGCTATCTGTCTGCCTGAATCCTACTTACTATAAATCTCCGGTATTAACTCTGACGTCCTGGCTTTATCAGAGTCTAATTATCTGTGAACAGACCTTCTATGAGGACCCTGCCCTGTAAAGGACTGCCAAACACTATTTTGTAGTTGTCTGGGAAGTCGTGTAAGGTGTGGACAAATTTGAACAACGTTTCGGCTCTGTTTATTACAACTGCTTGCTCACTGTTCAACCCGCTGTGTTTGTTATTTGTTCTGTATATATTTACCCCCAGGAAGATAATACTAAAACTTCTCTCCCAAGATTAAAAAAAAATATGCCTTGCGTTTTTCACGCCTGAAGAAGATTCGGTAGTGCCGTTTTTGCTGATGACGTAGCACACAGAAAGTCCATGTGCCCTCTGATGTACACGGCATCAACCATCACAGGGAATGTCCTCGTGCCCTCAAATAAGCATTAACCGTGATGTCGCTCATGCGAAATCACTATTCCGTTCGGTGTTGATCACGTATGTCGATTACAGCTCAACATGTGGTTGTAGACATGATTCATGCGATTTCAGTTAGCATCAAGAGATCTATCTGCACGGCAAGGTCAGCTCTACGATTAAGTTTTATCGTAATGATGAATCATATTGAGACAGTATTGTTGTTTCCGAAACAGTACTAGTCAACCCCATTTGTGACATCCGACGCAAACACACGCAAAGGCTAGTCAATCGTTTACTGAAAACAGACAGTGACGTATGGTATAAGCACAAGATAAAGGATTGATTGGGGTTTCATGATCAACTCGATCAGAGTAGCTATGAAACTGTCAGAACCACAACATAAAATCTACAAGAGATTTCCGTGAGTCATTTTCTACCTTAAGGCCGAGTCAGTCATCAAGATTAGTGCATGCTATTTTGGTTCTTATTATCCGTAAATAATATTTGGGTAGATGTTTCTCCAGCGGATTCCGGAGTTAAGGGTAAATCGACATGAACGATGTCGACCTGTTTTAAAAGTCTCTAATGTTTTTATCTGGATCATGCAATAAGTGAACGTACAGCATTGTGTCATTACAGATTGGTAACACGCTCGATTTATGGAATTCTGTGTGAAGTAATGGAGTTCCGAGTTAAAGACATTTCAGTATGTTGCGAAAGGCATTATTTCAACTGGATATATTGAGACAGCAAATCAGTGACGGATACATGTGTATACACAGTCGTAGAGTTATAGAACACTTGATGACGTCCCTTTGATACGAGCTTCTGACTCATTCCTCATATGATGTGAAGTCATTTAAGGAATACGTGCTACTCCAAATTAATTAGCCCTACACTCATTCGTGTTATTTATGCGTTTACCCGCAGCGAGCATCTCTAATTAAGCCGCTGTTATGATCCGGCACATTTGTAGCAGGACCGTGACACCATCCGGTTTTGCATAAGTAGTTGATAGAAACTACATGTCGTTCACAGACAGGAAACATACTTTATACGATGACATAGTCAGTAACATGACCAAATAGTTAATACCTGGGGCCTATCAGTTTGCATTGCTGACTTTAAAGACTAGCCATCGTAGATAAACTCCAGGCCCTCACTCTCACCTGTCCCCCGTAATCGATACAACTCGCAGCGCTCGCGGGAAAACGACACACACACAAGATGGCGGCCATCCCAATATGGCAACCGTGATGTGAAACCATCCCAGGTCAGTAGAGGTGTAGCTGATAAGAATAGCACCTGTTGATGAACACTCGGGTGTATGGGAAATCCCGGGGGTTCGGTTTTCAGAAACGCTAAAACACAGGGTGTGACAGGACACATAATTCTACCTGTGTCAGGTGCAGTCGAATCAGAGCAACAGGTACAATTCGAGCCGTACCTCGTGAGAGTGAACGCTTCACTGGATACACCGACTCGATAGCGTCTCAACTTGGACAGAACGTTGACAATGTGTGTCTGGATTTACATAAGAATGCCAATACAATGAGCGCCGGTAGTGATGATTATGATCATGATTATCATGATTATGATGAACCTGAAAGGTTCTTCCCGCTTCCTGCATACCTGTCACCCAGGTAAGTTGATTGCCTTTGGCCTACTTTAAATATGGCCGCCTAAGTCGGACGGTTCGCCATGAACAAGCTTCCATGGTTTATCCTTGTATAGAAATTCGTTAACAGTTTCAAGGCATATTATTTAAAGTAAGCTCAAAACGCGGCTTGATCTGGTGTCCCGTTGCGTTTCGCACTACTTATATACGTCTGTTTTCTTAGTCAGATGGTAAGCGGCTTTGGATAATTAGGACACGCACCTACTGCGATTTGTCCCACACACTATAATGCGAAAAGAAAATATGTCAGTTGTATCCTAATCTGAGATTCCAGTAGTAACAAAACGCACGTGTGTGTATCACACTATCTGACACATTAGAGTTTGTGTGATACGGGGGTGTATGCTGAGACCTGTTCTATTTAGGGAAAATGTCCAACTTTCGTCTCGATGCTGAGAGTGGAATATTTACCTACCGCTGCCTGTCCAAATACACTGGAGAGACCTCGTGGTCAAGGCTAAAGAAAGTAGGATTATGTGCATTCCCTTTAAGCCCTACCCAGCTGCCACAGTGATGTTACAATCATGTCATTTCAGAGGCATACTTCCACACACATTCATTGCTCCCACAGACTAGACCAGTAAGATATCAAGCATTCTTGCAAGTGGACAGACAGGTCTTTAACTGTCCATGTTATTCAAGTGTTTGTTTACCTCCTGCCATAACTGTGTGCCCTTTGCTGGCGTTGTGTTCTTGCTTCTAAGATCTTGGCATTTTACTGCATCATTTACGTCAAATCTTGGCAATATTTCTATCATGATTTGATAGGACATAGCAGTTATTGAACTGGTTTTGTATACGTCTACAATGGTGCAACGGCATCAACCAGTCGCATTAGAATGGTAGATGAATATAACCGAAGTGCGAATTTATCTGAGTGTAACAACTAGCACAGTTATTGACGATGTGATATGTAGTATTCCTCTTCGATGAAACATATCACAGGAAACACCAACAATTCACTGCAGCCATTAGTCCGGAAAGGGCTGGCCGACGTGTTTTATTTGAACTGAACATAATGTTGGTTTCAAATACCCCAACTAACTTGGCCTATTTCAGTATAAAAGCTGTGATAAGAAAAAGGACAGACAAATATATGCCACACTGAAACTGATTACTACTACAACACCTTACGCCCCGTGGCCATGTCGGTCGCTGTTCTCAGCTGGATCACGTTCACTGAAGCAAGGCCATCGACATGACATCATGTCAGAATACATAAATGCTAAAATCAATCGTTAGCCTTGTTTATTGTGTAACTGTTCCAATCCTTTGACATAGCTGCGACCCAGCTGTCACATTGTTATTTGTAGCGGTAACTGATAGGACTGTTGACATCATCAAAGGAATTTGTGACATCATTAAATTAGGAATTTCAGGAAAACAATAGTATAAGTGCGTCCCAAACTGGTCTCGTTTCGCGCCATAGCACACTGCATTTCTAATGATACAATTCAAATTATCAAAGTATTAAATGTCTATTTATTGTATGTAGCCTTGTTGATACTGATTTTTTCGTGTAGCCTAACCCTGAACCAATACCGTATTGATGACAGTTATTAATAAACAAAATATCCTGACTGAGCAACTTTGCTTCAGTAAAATTGGGCCTTGTTAACCACTTCTATACCTGAACTTAGATTTTCATTTTGAACTTGTGATGTCGTACGACGTCATACTGATTGGGTGAAGAGTGTCTTTGATGTATCTCAGGAATGCCTTTGATGTGTTTTAGGGTTTGGTAATGAGTGAGAATGTAAAACTTTGAATATTGTTGAATGTACTCGTTAAACAATGAACGTGTTGATACAATCTGGCCAAAAACGTAAAGCGTTTTGTAACCAGGAAAGTTAATCCATGAATTAGGGATTTGTTTAAAGTCGGCCTAGTGATGTAGGTAATGTACAGATAATAGTGTCACGTGCAGGTGACGACCCCGATGTGCCGCACCCCCTCACTACGACATGGAGGTGTTTAATTCAAATGTTTACTCACTGCTCAGAGGTTCAGATGATGTTCAAAATTTGCTGAACAAATTTACATTCTGATACGTGACGTGTTTGCTCAAATTCAGATACTACCTGGGTCTCCCAACGAAAAGTCTAGAAGTGGCATTGATCAAAGACATTTGACGTGTATTCGACAGTTGCAAAGCCACGTTTGCATGAGAAATAGATCATTTATTCAGCTTCTGGTGGTCATGTCCTATTTATTCAGGTCTGATCAGGCAGCGATTTCTCAAACCTCAGACATGACCAGTTTTGAATAATCCACGAATATTTTCCTGAAACCAAATTATTTTCATGATGATGACGGTGGTGGTGGAGGCGATGGAGGCGTTGATCTTTGTAGCCATGATAGAACTGTAGCCATGATAGAACTGTACAGATTCAGTGGATTTGCATAATTTTGATATGTTCATCGATTTACCTGGTATTTTTTATTTTGATGAATGAAAATGTCAATATCACATTAGATACCCGCATCATTATTAAACAATGGTAAATTCAATACCAACATTCTGAAATTCTAGCAAAGTAATTACCTAGTAAAAACATGTTTCCACTGGGAGCGGCCACATGCACAATACATTGCTACTAAAACCTTCATGTTTGGCTATGGTAACAACCTCGCTATGCACAGAAATACGGCCAAAGCCCAATGACACATACGGCAAGGAAATATATTCGCGTGTCATTGCCAACCAAAGAAAGATTAATTTTCATTTAGCATTCACAATCAATTACGTTCTTGTAGCAGGTGGCATAAATGGATCGAATGATCACATATTTATTGAAACAATATGAGTAACCCAGATCCATGCTCACGTCAGTACATGAACATAGACAAATACGTCCGTCCCAATACATGCACGCAGACAGATACGTCCGTGCCAATACATGCACGCAGACAAATACGTCCGTCCCAATACATGCACGCATTAATGGACATGTATGCGTTAGTGTTTAAATACGTATTTACCTCCTCTTGACGTTTCAGGACATTTTGATAAATATTATCTTCTATAATCTGTGCGCAAACACCCCCAAGCACGGTAGGTACACAGTTTATCATAGTCAGTGACCCGAACCAATACCAGTCGGCCTATGTCATATAAACAGGTGATGTTCACCAGTAGACACTAGGTGTTTATTGATTGATTGACTGATGTAGTTGGGTAACGTTGTCAGGATATTGATCGTTAAGACTTGGAATATGGTACGACACATACATATTAGGATTCAGTATCACGACTTGTAATTAAGTCCTGCCTTATCAAGTCATGTGAGGATGTTCAATATGCCTGGTTTGTCGTTATTCTGCCACCGTCTGGCAGGATGCGCTCACAGATTGGATAACAGTGCTATTTAATGTAGATTGATAAACGCAATCTCGTGATGCTATGAACTTTCGTAAAGGATTGTAAAACTGACTCTGCTTTTAGAAACATTACTTATGAAGGGTCTTTATTTACCCTGATATCATAGTGTGGTTCACTACCTACAGAACTATTATGGCACCAAAATACACAGAGGTGAAGGCATCTCTCGCTAGACATGGCCATGTTAAACCACGATGTGTTCGACTAAATGGTGTATGATGCTGAGTATTTTTTAATTACGTTTATTTAATAATATGTTTCTACTGCTGCTGCTGCCACAACAACAACTACTACTACTACTACTACCACCACCACTACTATCATTACTGCCACTACACTACTGTTACTGCTACTGCTACTGCTACTCCTACTGCTACTGCTACTGCTACTGCTACTGCTACTGCTACTGCTACTACTAAAAATGCCTCACACAAAAGCCCGTCGCCATATGCCATCCCCCTCTCGTTCCCACCCCACCCAGTCCCATGCCTTCTGATGATATATAGTTTCACGAATCTACTGACAACAATACCATGTGAACGGCGGGTACCTTCCCACCACGTCAGTCGACCAACACCACTCTACACCATCACAGTTATGACTTAGCTGTTACCACCAGTAATCCGCTGATCGTAGGATATTCCACACCTTTATAGATGCTAACAGATAAATATTCGACCCCCGCTGCACCTGTCATTATGTTGAATAAGCCATGAAGTTTATTGTCCCCAGACACGCATTCACGGCATGTGAGTTGTAGTCCTGCAACATACACGAACTTCACAGGGAGTACATACATGGAGCTAATCTCTCACCATTACAAACTAGACTACTTTGTACAATTGTGAACACGGCTCAGCTGGTTATCCCATAATCTGACAAAATAATAATATTTATATAGCGGTAATTCCTTCTGAGGGACGTAATACAAGATGTAATTGTTCACACAAGGAGAGTTAATATATCAAGACGAAATATACAACGTTTATAAAAAGTTGATAAAATATTTAGTTATATATTAAAGGAATTGTGACAGATCTAGGAGTACATTACCGCTCCTTTCCGCGCTATGGATTCTAAATGATTGGTAGCCTGGTGGCCTAGGGGTGTATGAGTCAATTATTTCCAGGCAAAACATATTTGTATTATTGTGTGCATAGCAGTGAAGCAGTTTATGGTACCTTTATAATAAATGTCTGTTCAGGGCAGGAAAGATGTTGATCCTTGGTGACCTATGTTCTGCGCGTTAAGGGACATGTGGTGTGGGTGTGCAACTAGCAATACATTAAGCTGGGTTGAGAGAATGGCCATAATAAGAAGTATCACTTCGCGACAATGGTGGGACAGACAATCTGTTATATTCAGCATAAACACCGTAAATAGTATCGTAACATTGTCTGTGCATGATTAGTGAGAGAGAGAGAGAGGTATGTCACATACTTGACAAAGATACCCCAGGTGTAACCAGTGCATTTAACACCTGAGACGTGTTTCAGATCGAGTGAGTTTAATTTTACGCCGCTTTTAGTAACATTCCATCAATATCAAGTAGGGGACTTCAGAAATGGACTGCATACATTGAACATATGTGGGGAATCAAACCCGGGTCTTCAGCGTGACAAGCGAACGCTCTAACCACTAGACTACCCCACCGCCTCCTTGTTTCATGTTGAGGACATGGTTACCCTTACCTTACTCTGGTGCCATCACTTATTTTCATTGATCCATTCATAATAATTGCATCGCTAATCTACACCTTACGCCAATGGAATCGATATGGCCGAATGATCGAGAATGGTATTTCTTTACTCATTTACGAAAACGTTTGGAAAACGTTGAAATGACTTCCGTTAGGCACCCTCCTGAAAAGACATCTAGATGTGTTGTATGGAAATCCGTCCCCGCGTCTACAAGCTAGTTGACATTATTCATAAATAAACCATACATATTTTCATAACGTATGGACCGCACGTATATATGACTCGGAACATGAGACAAGAGTCCTTTCTCATTGTCCACGGGCTTTATCCTACATTCAGTGCAGTGCACCACTCTCCGTGTGTAGCATACCTGACTTGTACATTATATTGACTGGAGGTGTTATTAAGGCGCCAATTGATGGTGTATATAAGCTAGTGTATAAACCTACTTATACACAAGGAGATATGATACTTCAGGTGTGCACTGATACACAACACAGACACTGGTGTCAGATCTTGTAGTCTCCTGGCACGTGTACAGAGGAAGGGCTGTGGTATGTCTTGTCCCGACTGTCACAATAAGACATTATGTATGCAGGTATTGGACCCGGGGTCCTGTCTGTTGCATGTTTCACGTTCTCACTTTTTTATTGTTAGGTTGTAAATGTCCTTTATGAACTGACAAACTGCTGAGCCAGATAAATGTGTTGTTTCGTTCACTATGGAAGGGCACTGACTCGGTATACGTGTACATGGAAAGCTTTAGAAGCGTGAAGCATTGGAACACGTGTTGCTAAGGAGGCGCAGTTTGATGTTTTTGGTGATTAAAGAATTATAACACAAAATCTCAAGGATCATAAACACATTGTACACTCAATACAATCCTCATTTCTTTGGTCTTGTTTCCTGAACATAAGGAACTACAGTATCTCAAGTTTCTAACTGATTAAAACACGACACTAATGTTAACGATTTTTACATTTATTCAAATAATATTGCATGTAGTCTGGTTAATTTACTTCATTTTTTCTTTTTATTTATTTTTTTGTTTTTGTGTGTGTGTTATCGAAATATTTTCTTTTCGCCGTGCAGACCCGGAACATTACTGATTGACATCCAATCCCAATCGCGTAGATAGATCATGTTAATCACCGGATTGTATGGTTAGATTATGGTGTTCACACTGCCTTCATAAGGAGTCTTTGAACTGCATGATGCACATAAAGGCGAGAGTTTATGGATGTCACCTGATAAATGAGTAAGAACATGCCCGGAAACGTTTTGTTCTTCAACCAAAGAAGCTGACATCTATAACTTCATGCCTTCATGCCTTCATATAGTTGGAATATTGCTGAGTGCGGCGTTTATGAACAACGAAACAGACCTTCTGTGGCCAAGATATGACTAACCATGCACATAAACGGTTTGAGCTTTAACGGTACATTTGTATGACGTTCACCTCATGACGAAGGAATGGTAACAATATATGGATGATCAACTTCTTTATTACACAGAGAAGTTTCGGTGTAGGTCCTAACACCGTTATCAAGCACATGATCCGATCTTGGTGGGGTTTCTTTGTTTGGAGTCAGTGGCTGACCTGCGCCTTGTGTTAAGTTCCTCCCTAATTACAGGTATCGCCAGGTAGAGTAGTGGTCCTTTCTCGGTCACCGCCAGCATAACACGTCTCGACATGAGTTGTAGAGGGGTGAACACACTCATGACATTGACCTGTCTTGTTCACTGATCCAGTCGCCTTGATTAATTCACTGAGTAGAACTTACATATGTTAAACACCTTATTTTTGTCCGCCGCCTCGAAAAGAGACAAAGACAAATTAGCATAGAGTTTGCTCCCTCTCTGTGGAAGTGGAATGGGCCGATTAGACTTCAAACGATTCTGTTTAATAATGTATTACACGACGGATCTATGCGACGACGATGAAGTTGTGAACTTCTTCGATGCAGTCAGGTTCACGAAGACCATCAGAGAAGAGAATGTTAGGGACACTATGTTCTCCATCCTGGAGAGATACGTGGCAAAAGGAAATCCGCACAAAGCTGTGATGAAAGTGAAACGGACAATTAAATGCGAACCTTGGGTGTTGGAGACTAGATTCCTCATGTTTAGCACGGTGGAAAGAATGTAACCATTAAGGTGTCTGATGTGGCTGTTAGCGACACCTGATCATAGACAGCTCAATCTAACCTTACCGTGTAGTGTCGTAACAACGAGGTGTTCAAGGGGAACCGATTTACAACAACTCAAACGCCTCTGGACGCAAAGAGACAACACAGTTCTCTCTACAGAGTTGCGTCCCTTGGGTGCTTTCGGAACCTATTATTATTGGTTCCAGTCCCTGTTACCGCCATTATACATTTCTTCAACTTTGTCAACACCGCGTCCGTTCTCTTGCGCTTCACCATGTTGGAATACTTCCGGGTCCCGCATCACTTTCGGAATTCCTTCCACAATACGTTCAATGGTCGTGATGTAACTGGTGTTAAATCCCACTCGATTCTGTTTGGTCTAACGTCACAGCTTGGTGGTGTTCGTTTCGAGCACAGATGGCGCCCCGATTCCTGACTTGCGTTTCGCATGCTTCCTAAGCACCACTGATAGTTTACTCAAATCCTGGTTCATCCTGATAAAGGGGCGGTGGGGTAGCTTAGTGGTTAAAGCGTTCGTTCGTCACGCTGAAGACCCGGGTTCGATTCCCTACATGGGCATAGTGTGTGAAGCTCATTTTTAGTGTCCGCCGCGGTGATATTGCTGAAATATTGCGAAAAGCGTTATTGAAATCTAAACTCACTAACTACTGGTGACGTTTCTAGACTTGTCGACGTCATATCCCCAGCGAGGTGTGTCAGCAGCTAGATTAATATCCAAGGCCGCATCTCACCAAGTGTCCCCTCCCTCATCAAGCTGGCAGGCCTGAAATACTGTACTACCCCGACTCACACGGTTTCTCAGTGTACGTACAGTAACCGATACTGTTGGGATATCCCTATCTGTCAAAATCTGAAATAGCCAACATCAGTTTTGGGAAAGGATCTAAAACGATCCACAACCCATTACACCTTAACCCCTGGCAAATTCACCACCCGACCCTCCAGTCAAAGAGCGTCATCTATCATGGGTAGCCGGTGCGGGGTCGGGTTTCAGGACACACACGGGGTACTTATATGTACAATAGACGAGGTCTGGGTGGACATTCCCGGCAGTGGGCACGGTTCCATTTCACTGAGAGTCGCGATCAACTGACAAAACACCGACAACGGATTACCTCCCATTCACAAAAAAAATCATTCCTTTAAAAATGATTTAATTTGCGTATTTTTTTAATAAAAAAGTATGATACTTAAATAATTCTTATCTAAAATCGTGCATATGCATAGTCGAGGATTCATGAGAGCATATTCTGGAATGGCGTTCATGGTCAGTATCTTACATACGGACAAAGCCAGTAGTGCTAGGTTGTCTCATACACATGTACCCAGTGTTTGTTGATGATATGCTTATGTGTCCTCGTGTGGGTGGACGTGCCGCTCGGCCAGTGCTGTACATACCCGTGTGTACGTTGCTAAGGCTGACCACTTCACCGGGCATATCGGTGTTGTACGCTAGGACCAGGTTGTCGCATTACGTTAAAGTGTCGAGTAAGCAAGATTCTCTCTCAACCACTCTCCTGCATTAATCTTTAGGAATCTCGCCCCACGCATTATCTGACAGAAGAGATAAAACGATAAACTCCAAAATTTTAAACGAGGGTTTGATACGATCACAAATCTTTCATTTTTGTTTTTGTGTAGTCGCACTGTCTGTGTTATCGCCGTAAAAGTACTCTTTTTAAAGGATGGGGTAAACTGAAACAGCTCAGGCGTAATCGTTAATTCCTAGAGGAAGGATGACAATGTATGGATGAACAGCTTCTACATTGCTATGAGAGCGACGTTTCGATGCAGGTTCTAACACCTTATTAACTTGTTTGATAAAGGTGTTAGAACCTACACCGACACGTTGCTCTCAAAGCAATAAAGAAGCTGTCCATCCATATATTGTCATTCTACCTTACCACTCACAACTTCTAAATGTCTCTCAAAGACGTATTTCCAAGATTGTCTGATTTTTTTTTGTCTGTTGTCTGTACTGTGTCACCGTAACTATTATCAACATAGTTTCTAGTCCAGGCAAAGCTTTTGACTGCTGCGATGGGACACTGAACGCCGTAGCCACTACATGTATGTTAGGAATAGTCTTGCGTGCAACCTGTGCACATCGGTCGATTCGGCTGCAGTCCTAACGTAGTGAAGTTATTTCGACTGCTGTTCTTATTTACTTGAATGGAAGTCGACTGACGTTAATGTTGACTTTCACGAGTCCAAGGCAGCCAGGGGCTTAATGGCGATTACAACCTGCCCGACAAATACGTGCCTCTTTGTTGATGGTATGTCCTTTCCCGCTTTGGGATTAGTTCAGTTTCTAGGCCACTTACAGTCAATGAAAGAGTCCACAAGATACTTCGTCAGATCTCAAATGACATAGCAGATTTGTTATCATGTCATGTATATATCCTTGTGACTTGTACGTCCAGCACAAATGGCAATTTACTGTCCTTCGCAGCCAAAAATTGCCTGTTTTACGTTTGAGCCTTCTTTTCAAAGAGTGTGGCATTTTGTTCCTATATAAAGTGACAAACAAAGACACTTTAGACACTTACCTTACATTAACTTAGAAACAAATACGAGAAAATGTATTGAATTGTATATTGTTTATGCAAAATAACCATTTCAGAGGGTATACACGTACATGAAATGTTATGATGTCTGTCATAATGACATTTCTGAATGTGTATATAATATTGTTATGCTTAATATTCCAACCTTAATTCTGGAGGATTTCACTAGTTCCTTATATGGCAGGTGTCGCTACATTGGTTCTCTTCAATCATGTCCATGCTATGACTATGTCGACAGAGTTATCTCCTCTTGGCCGTTATGAGCACCCAGATTGACATGTTGTCAGACTGGACGTTAACGAAAACATCTGCTGTAGAAAATTATTTCACTATTCATTTTTCATAAAACGGATGTATTGAATCATTTCCCAAATGAAGTACAAGCTTCCATCATGATACCACCTTCTGTCCCACTTCATTCATTAACCGTGGGAATCTCATGACTTTCCCCGCACAGCGCCCAAACCGCTTCCTTCCACGATTTCTTACACCTGCAAATCTGACACCTGACATTGTTTTAGAGTTGATAAAACTTAACAGTGGAAACAGATTTTGAATTGTTTACTGTCATGTGATTAAGACATCGTTTACATAAGGACTTACGGATTAGTAGTTAATCCTATTAGTACAGCTGCTACCTGTCTGGGGTCAAACTGCCGTCAAAACAACACGGGGTCACACAATGGATCTGTCGTCTTTGAAAAAACGCCGCATGTTTTACAACAAAGGAGCGTGTCTATTGTGTAAACGTGCAGGTAAATCTCGTGCATGACACAATCAACCCAACAGGGCGCTCGATGCTTGTGTTGTTGTAAGTTTGACAACTACTCACCTCTCGTCGGCGACAGGCAATAGTATGTAAGGGATTCAAGGTTCTGTCCGCCAGAACAAGTTGTAGCAGATGGGTAGAACGTAATAATTATGACGACCACCACAAGTAAACTGCTCCTGCGAAAAGACCTGTTTAGGATCAAGACTGAACAGAATGATAGGTGAGAGTTACGGCCCCTCCATAGGTTGCAGGACAAAACCCATTGATAAATAATTGTCATAGGTGTTCATGTTTAATATCGATAGTTTAAGGAAGAACTGGAAGATATTTTAGAAATTGCAGGTCAAAAGGCTAAAGACGTTATTTTTTTAAAAAAAATATTCACCATGTACTTTTGACGGTGTGGCGCGATGACGATAAATAGGCTTGAAATCGGATGATGTGTTGTTTAAATATTCTGACTTGTAGTTCTGCGTTGATCATGATGTACCGTATTGAACCTATCTTTGGTGTTAATGTACCATTGTTTTGTATATGTTTAACGGCGCAGATGTCGATTGTGTGTGGCGTTTATCTGTTGTGAATGTGAAAAGATTGTAATTGCATATCTGTGATTCTCAGTTTGTGTGATCCTCTGATTGAATACGTTTTATAGTAGAAGTGCTTTACACTTGGGGCATTTTGTTAACACATGTTATGGGCACGGGCGGGCACGCCAGTAGACGACATTTCGGACACTGTAATAGGCTGTGTTTCAGACATTGCTGTTGTGTACGACAGCAGTAGAAGCCGTTACTGGCGATCTCAACAACATTGCGTCATACACAATGGCAGTGACAGACGATGTTATAAACAAAATCACATCGGCAGACGATCACTACCGGAGACGCTGTTATGAGCATCTCCAAAGCAGACGATATTATGGGCGGGCACAACAGCCGACTCTGTCAAAGACAGTTACAACAGGAAAGTAAATTTTGAGGACTCACAACGGCAGACGGTATTATGAGCACTCACAACATTAGGCGATTGCATGCACTGTTACACAAGCCTTTCGACGATGTTTGTGATGGTACCTTTCTGGGTTCTTCAGAGTATTTTATGAATGTATGTATTGACTGCACATCTACCCGGCTAACTCGTCTTTCTTCTGTTACAGTCAGAACAAGCTGGACGAGGCACTGCTGACATCAGGCCGCGTGTCTGACGCCATCCAGTCGTTGCTGGAATGGCTGCAGAAAGCAGAGGCCACTATCTCCGACGAGCAACAAGTCCTTGGAGACTTGGACACAGTCCACATGCTGTATGAACAACATCGGGTAAGTGACAACTGTGTAGGATCCAGGATCTTCAGGGTGTCTCATTTAGAAGACAATTGATCTGAACACTGCTGTTTGAACGAGACAACATTCAGTCCATCCTCGCTATCTTTGTAAACCTCATTGATGGGTGAGTTAGTTTGGTTTAGGAATATTCCTTAAGTATGACCAAGGGGGCCACACGGATAGCTTCACGCACTGTGACACATTGGGATCGATCTTGTGTCCATTGTAATCGCTTTCACTACTGGGCTATCCAAACTTAGTAACCCCATACTGCAAGAAGCCATTAGGTCATATTGATCCCTGAAATGACAAAATCATACATCATATTGCATTATCCACACTCCACGATTTTAAAGGATTTGCCTTTGATACCATTTTCGTTAATCTCATAACAACTTTATTGATGTTCACCTAAAGATCTGTCCATCTTCGTTTTCTGCAATCGGATTGTGTGTTGTAGGCAATCCAGCAAGAGCTGGCGGCCCGAGAGACGACAGTGACGACGATGAAGACGGCCGGCAACATCCCGAGGTCGCAGGCTGACGAGCTGACCGAGTTGTGGGAGAGGGTCAACTACCTCAGCGACGTCCGTGACAACAAACTGAGGGATGCTCTCAAACTGGTAGGTTTTCACTACTTAAGTATAACCAGTCGTCACTACCACTCAAGCACATAGTCAGGAACAATTTAAGATTAGTTCAGAGACAACTGCACATCGGCTATCAGGTGTAATGGCTTTACCTTCAGTTACAAAGGAAACAAATAGAGAACTGGACATGTTGAGGTCTGACTTCATTGCTCAAATACAAAGCGACATTCCTTCTGGTTTTTAATTTGTCTGTACATATTGCTATTGTAGGCGGAAGAGTTCCAGGACGTCGTCACAACGATGCGAGAGTTTCTACCACAGGCTGAATCGGCCCTTAAATTCAGAGCACTACCTGAAGACGAGGTGGCCATCATACAACTTATTGAAAGACACGAGGTAGGTGACGAGCAAATACTGAAGCAAAGGTAAATTCAGCAACAGCAGAACTGAATGTATGTGATGGATCATCAGGCAAACGAAAGTGAGCTCTCACATAAGCGCATGCCGCACCCATCGTCAACATGTTTCTGCTTCACGTTATCCACGTGAGTTGTTGTTGTTTCAGAAGTTCCAAGAGGAGCTGCGGAACCACCAAGACACAGTGGACAAGATCAAGGCTCTAGCTGAGGAGATCCTTCAGGCCTGTCATCCAAACGCTGTCCGATTTGTCAAGTACTACCTCACTATCACTCAGACAAGATGGGACCAGGTGAGTGATGGTACCGACACACTGACATGACAGACACAAGACCACCGTTTCCATGCACTCATCTGATTTCCTATAGGTTGTCTAGCACAACTGTTATTGGTGAAACCGGCTTGGTATGACCTTAGCTATGAAAGATTGCTGAGATGTATTGATGGCCGTGTTCTTGTTGCAGTTGCTGCAGCGAGCTAAGAGTCGGGCCCAGAGGCTGCAGGAAGCCCTAAGGAACATCCAAGGTAACGCTGCACTTTTGGAAGAGCTCCTAGCCTGGCTGACCGACGCCCAGGCGTTGTTGTCGACTAAAGAGAGGGACCCCATCCCTGATGATCTCAAGGTCGTGGAGACCCTGTTGAAGGAGCATCTGGTAAGTCAAAAAGATATAAGCACGTGTACATAACGATGTGTTATCCACCAAAACAGAATTCACTGGCAGTGATAAAATTGTGAATTTATCAACACAGATTTTATATATTCTTTTAGCTGAGTTAGGTAACGGATCTGTCTGCCTCACAAGATTTCCATAAATGAGACTTTTTCCATGTAGCCAACACATAACCCACATGTAAACCAATTTTATATACTCCAAACCGATAAATGGAGTCTGGAAATGGACTCTGAAATGGGACACTTGAAAGATCGTGGAAACATTTGTAGGGATCTTGGGTCAATCTTTAAGGCATTCTGTTCTGCAGGAGTTCCATGAAGAAGTTACCAGTAAAAACGCTGATGCTGAGAGACTGACCAAGTTGGTGAACAGTGAATCAAAAGCGAACAGGCAGTTTGGAAGGTAACCAACATTTACTTTCACCAGTTCATGTTTCTCCTGTGGTGCTGAGAACAATAGTATACATCAGAGGACTGTTGGCGATACTTCGTCTGATTTTGAAAAGGGTTGTGCTTTCGTTCAAATCTCCAGAATATCAGAGACTGTGGAATTTTCAAATCGACAGAGAACATTAATGATGAATAAGAGTTTCTTACGCTCAAGACTAAATTTAACTTTCAAACTTTCGATGAAGCGAAACGGAAACTGCTTATTGATATTATAAAAAAAATATTAATGTTGTTGTTGAATTTAAAAATGAGTTGCACCTGTCCCCACTGAATTCTCTCCCCTTACAGCAATATGCGACTGAACGAAGTCGATGGTTATAACCCACGAGTAGCAGCACTGCAGAGTAAATGGCGGACAGTATGGCGGATGTCAGTAGACCGGAAGAAGAAACTACAAGATGCGCACGACACACTTCTCGAGGTAATATTCTCATAACTATCTGGACATTGAGTATTGCGAGACTATAGTAATGAGTATAGTATAGCGCACCATTTTTTATATGTATCATATTGAAATATCAATCTATTCTTAATTACAGTTGGAAAGCTTTAAAAATTTCAACTTTGACCTCTGGAGGCAGCGATACCTGAACTGGATCCAGGCAAAGAAGTTCCGAATCACGGACTTCTTCCGACGGCAGGATAGGGACTGTGATGGGTGTGTGACGCGGGAGGAGTTCGTCACAGGAATGTTGAAATCAAGTATGTATTCATAGGTCTGTTTGTCAGTTAAAACTTGTTCCAAGCATAACATTCACCCTCGGAAAAACAATTTCCCTATATTGTTTTTTAGTATTTTCATCAACTTTATACTGCATATTTTTCAGAATTCCCGACCAACAAGACGGAACTGAATGCTGTGTTTGACATATTTGATAGAAGGAATTTCATGGAATACAAGGAGTTTATTGATGCGCTCAAACCAGAGAAGGTGAGCTCCACAACATTGCATGACTACAACTCACCACAAACAAGAAGCAAACAATATTTATTTAGTTTCATTTTAACTAGCATGTGGCTATTTTTACTGTAACTCTCACATGGATCTTGGTACTTTTTCCAGTCATTCGATTAACAGGGTAAAGATCTGTCTATCAGGCTTAAAACTTGTGAGTACTTCTTTCATGCTCCACACATGCTCGGGTCCAAGTGATGGGTTGAACGTCGATCTTTGTTAAATGTGACTTTTCATTTGCAGAATAAATCCGCCCGAGCGAAGGCTGCGAACAGGTCGAAGTCTGACGTAGAGATGATCCACGATGAGATAGAGCGGGAAGTGTCGGCTTGTCAATGTCGGCATCAGTTCCGGGCCGAGTTCGTGGACGAAGGCAAATACAAGGTAGATAACTCTTGTCTCAAAACGTTCACCATCGAGGGATGTTTCGTTGTGAGCACTAATCTTGTTGCATTTTCGTTTGTAAAAATTTGATTTAAATTCTAATTCAAATTTTTCAGTTTGGCGACTCACGAAAACGTCGGGTGAGATTGAGTGGTTCCATCACGACTTTTGTTCACTTATTCACTATTCACATGTTAACTTGTTTGAGTTCACATGTTGACTTTTTAGAAGGGGTCATTTTGTCTGTGGTGATGTTTCTCTGTTTACTTGCCTGCGCTTGATATGATAAAACACGAATCTTGTTGAACCTGCTTGGTGTGGTACACAATTTTATCGCCCATGGGAATATCTATATCCCACAAATACGATGTTTGAACACAATAGGGGTTGTGGAGTTTTTAAGTCTTTTGAGGTCGTGTGCATATTTTATCTTTTGGTGCAGTTGATCTTCCTACCGATCCGATTTCCTGCTTGCATGTGCAAAATAGGTGTAGATTATGCAGACATTCGGCTTTGTAGTATATTTCAAATGTAGCCAGTGCTTCCTAGAGAGACAACATGCAACAGGCCAATGTACATCTCCCTGCATATCTCTAGATCAAGCTATATGCTGACCTCACATACATTCTGTCAAGTTTTGGTTCAGATATGAACGATTCAATAACTTGAAATAAGGCACAAGGTGCACAAAACATAAATAACACACATGGTCTGGGAACCTGTACCCAACGGGATCTGAAATCTGACGTTTAATGATCGATCACGCCGACAAGCACTGAAGGTGCAACTCCACACAGCGCCCAACCAGCATGGAAACGACCTTTCGTCACCCCTCCGAGAGAAGCTTGAAAATAGAACAAACTTACATGATAGTTTCTCAAACAATTTTTTTTCCTGTGATTGGTCATATAGTGTCAGATTTCAGATCCTGTTGGGTAGAAGGGTTTCAGGGTCATGGGTCTCATTTTGGTTTTTGTGGGCGTCCCTATTTCGAGTTGTTTAATCATTCATCATTTTCATGTGAACCTAAACGGACATGTAGTTTGATATGTGTAAGTGTGTGGGCTATTCTCTAGAAAATGGACAAAAAATAAATTCGATTTCAAGACTGCATGCCTAATGTGTTGGTAAGATGGTGTATCATGCGTGGGACGCTTGATAACTACAATTTTTTATATACGTTTGGGAATGGATATATGCCTGGTTAGGTGTTTCGGTCGTTCATCTTAGAGTCGTCTTGTGTTTCAGTTCGGTGAGACGGAGAAAATCCGGTTGGTTCGGTTCCTCAACAGCTGCGTGATGGTGCGAGTGGGAGGAGGTTGGGTGACACTGGAGGAGTTCCTCGAGCAGAACGACCCCTGTCGGTGTAAGTATTACCGAGTTATCGGCCCTTGGTTGAATACTCTCGCCTTCCCAACCAGATCCACACCCTTACCTCAAATTAACATGAATGCAAAGAGTCAGTGAAAATCGTATTTAGTATTGTTAATTTACGTTTTACATAATTTGCGATGTCGCATGTGCCATTACAGTGCATTCATTGATTATATCAGTGTCAGTCAGTTAAACAATGCTATAGAAATTTTTGTGATTATTGTTCTGTGATTTATTTACAGGGTTTGATTAATATTTGCATATTTAATATGTTGTACAGCTTGAACCTTCATTACCGTTTGCATGACAAGTTAACATAGTGTAGTGACCGATCGGATCGGCGCAATCGGCGGTTGTTATTTAAGTATACAAGATTCAAGTGACACTGCAGTTGGTCCAAGAATCTTAGTCCGTCTTATTCTTGCATGTATGAGCTTGTCAATCGCTAACAAGAAGATAACAATGTTTTCTGTTTGTAATTTTGTCGGGAGCTAACTCATTTTACTTACAAGTGTATTTATTTAATTTTGCTTTAAGCGTGAAAACGCATCCTGCTAATACTCATTGGCTGAACTTGTTTATTGGGTAAATGTAAAATATTGTGTTGCTTCGTTTGTGTCTGCTTAATTTATCAGGGTTTTATGCTTTTTTTCGTCCTGGTTATATTTCATCACGTGACTAATCTGGTTACTTCCACAGTGAAGGGGCGTTCAAATTATGATCTCAGGGACACCCTGTTACTTCCTGACGGGTCAACTCCTAACACTTACGGCCGGAGGGGTAGCACCCCCGGGCGCAGCATTTCCCCCTTCCCTACAGGGGTGAGGCGACGTCAAAACGACACAGGATATGCGTCATCGAATTCGTCAGGTACCCGAAGTGTGATTGGCTGGTGCTGAGCATGCGTACTCAGTGGTTGCTGTGAATTTTCCCTACGTGTGATTTGGTCTTTAAAACCATAGCATTCTCGGTAGCGGATCTCCAATAATATGGTGAAATCGTGATGAGTTTCGGGTGTAATAACTAACATATACACATGTCCATGCCTACTTATATTATATGTGTTTATCTGAATAATATATGTGTTATTATTATTATCATTATTATTAATGATCCATATAGCATCCTTAACAAGCATGTCCAGTTTGTTTACTAACTCTGACATAATATAATACAATCAACAATGTCATAGCGATAAATATAGCATGCTTATATTCCACCTAATTGTCGATCTACCTGTAATGCGAATATACCCTATTATTCCAATATCCAAGCTTGTGTATAAATACGCATGAATATCTATTTGCAATTTGTTTCAGGGCCCTATGATACAAGTGAGTTGTGTAGGGATAGGGTTACTTCTAACATGGCTCACACGTCTTTGTTTATGACGTCACATTGTCACGTGTGTTCACAATTGCTCTTTCAGCCGGAAGTTCAGCAGATTCGTCCTTGCGGCGCAGTAGAATTACTTCCTCTATGGTGAACCTATCTAATGCTAACGGTTCTCTTAACAAAAACCCAGAGTTTGGTAGGTTTGAGTAGTATAGAATTGTGTCGTCCATGGCAGCGATTATTGTCTGTGTTTTTCTTTCCAAGTATACCTAGTATTATTTGAAAACCGAGCTAATCACATAAACGCAAGACTAATTACAGTGATAGTGTTAGAAATATTAAAATTCAACAGTAACTGTTGTTCATGTACAGTTGTTATACCTTGTCCATACAGGTTAGCCCGCTAAAAGTCCAACACAATATTGAAGTGCTGTCATGTCTGGGTGACAAACGGACTTGATGGTGCATGTCACCGTGCTCTAGTTGTGTGAATGAACGTCATGATGTTAACCACTGGATTACCGCCATCAGATAGCTGAGATATTGCTGATAAACGGCGTTGTACAATATTCAAACTTTGACCCCCGTTTCTATACGGTACATTAAGGCGACACTATCTTGTATAAGGCGACTGGCGAATTTGTTGAAAGAAATGAATTTTGAACAGTGATCCGAAGTACCATATATTGAACAATGATCAGAAGTAACGTATACTGAACAATGATCATTAGCAGCATATATTGAACAATGATCAGAAGTAACGTACAATGTATATTGAACCATGATCAAAAGTTATGTATATTGAACAATGATCGTTGCCTGTATAGTCTAGTTCATGCAGTAACTTTTACTCGCACCTGTTCAGTGTTGCAGTTTCAAAGTTCACATTCGTGTGTGTGTGTGTGTGTATGTGTGTGTGTGTGTTTTCACGTGTTTCTTGTGATACGAAATCCTTTTGCAGTGTAAGTTATTTGTAGAAACAGCAATGCTAGTGCGTCAATTTGTGTATTAACCATTCGGCATAGTGCTTTGCATATTGTACATGTGTCATCAAACGTCATTCAAGCTGAAAATTCACTCCCCCTTCACTTGAAGGGGCGGTGGCATATCCGAGTTTACTCGTCGCTCCGAAGACGCGGGTTTGATTCCCCACATGGGCACAATGTGTGATGCCCAATTCTGGTGTCTCCCGTCGTGTCATTGCAGGGATATTGACAAAAGCGGTGTAAAATCACAGTGTTGTATATAGCGTAACTTACGTTACATTATTTCGTAAATTTCACACATATTAAGTTGAATTTGGGCTTCTTGTTAAATACATGAATTATATAGGTTTCATTTGGACAATTTTACACTTTATATTGAACATCGCTTGTTGACAAACAAGCCTCTTTAGTTGTTATGGAAACGTAAAGGGTATATTTTCGGTTTCAGGTTCAACGGGGAGTCTAAGTCGCTCGAAACGTCTCAGTACTTCATCTTCTAGTATAGCGTCCAATCAGGGTGGCGGACGAAGTACGCGGACTCCCACACCCGGACAAACACCCAGTAACCGCAGACATTCAGGCGTGTACGGCACGCCCAGATCAACCACACCCACACCAACAGTTGCCTTCGGGTCAACGCGACCCAGGTCAAGGCCGACCACACCCACGACGTTTTCCCCTCGTTCATCGTCTACGCCTCAGCGACCCGGAAGTGTTACACCGACGAAGTCTATGGGTCGCACGAGACGACTCCCGTCGACACCAAAGACACCAACGACACCTAGTACCCCGACAAGATTTAAATGAAACATTCCTTTAGTGCAAACGGATCATAAACCAGTAGCTTCCACAATTTATTTACCCCAGGGATCTTCTTGTGCGACTAACGTCAGGTCAAGGTCACCGTGTTTGAAAAGATTGATAGAGATCTGACGAATCCCTGCCATCGGCTTAGTGCGTCCAATCAGAATCCTCGTTCCGCGTGGAGACCAATAGTGTGCTTTGTAACAAGGAATTGGTGCTCAGTGTTGTAATTCCTGGGAGTTGTGCCTTGCAATATAAGTAGTGCATATTTTAAGAATGGGTGTCTGCACGGAGAGTGACGTTTTGAGACGTGTGTGGTGAAAGGAGCCGTGAGATCTGAGAATATGTCTCATATTTTATACAGCAATATATAAGTTATGGCAAGAGTTACGTTTCATACATTTCATTATAAAACCCATTATATATTCACAGCGCGGTACATTTCAAATCAAAATTTTTATGAGATTATAAATATTTTGTTGTTAGTTTGGTTATCATTTTAGACTTTTTACGTATAAAATAATCATGTTTTATTTGGGGAATCTGGGGATATTTAACAATATTACCTGGCCCTTGGGCAAACGCTTGTGAAATACGTCATGTAACTGCGTTCTACGTCATCAAATGTTGCATAAACCTAAAGTGTCTTATTTTTATCTGCAATCGTGTATTTCCTGCCATGTTGTAGTATTGAACAAAGAGTAAAAGACACTGAATATGGGAGGGGAGTGTTTAATATCATGTATAGATTTATTACCACATGTAAGTATGAAAGCATATTAAAATATGTAAACATTTTATTGTCTGTTCTTTAACGCTGTATGGAAACATTTTACATCGAAGGGCACAGTGGATAATGTTGTTGCAGCTCGGCGTTGTTGACGACAAGGATCCGCTGTTGGGTGCAATGAATCCCATTATGAACCCAGGTCAAGCGTTCTTGCGATTGTGGAGGTTAACGTTTAATGTACACATCAACTTTCTCACACCCCTGACCTGGTTTTTATCGATGTTACAAAAGTCAAACAAAGAAACGAAACCTTATTGTGACACTAAGTATTACTGCTCACTAGAAGCTTGAGTACTTTAACTTCTGCTTCTAGCATCGACGTTCCCCGCCTGACCATACAGCCGAATTATCCATTAGGTCTGGTGTCGATTATATGCAGGATATACTGAACAGCACATGAAACATTTTGAAATAAATATACGTTCATCCTTATGCCTTCTATTTACAAACCTGACAAAAAGCCAGAGTTGCGTTACTTTTGCTGCTCAGTATGCAATTCGGTTATACCGTAAAACAAAAGCTAGTAAAAGGAGATGAAAATAAATAACTTGAACCAATTCATGATACGATGAGTGCAATATTTACACTAGTGCATCCACGGCGTTCAATTCACGTGAACAAAGTGTGCAAGTTTGTAATACTTTCAACGTTACAAAAGGCTGGAGTACAGTTACACAGGTCATACATTACAGGGGTAGATGTTTTGCCTCTAATCCTGAGTACTAGACAAATAGTCATTACTCGGTGATTGCCCACAAATTCTCTTCTGATACAGTATACGTGTTCTTAAAAAGAGCGTTGGGTTGGTTATTATTGATTAACATGGTTAAAGCGTTTGTTTGCGACGATGTAGACCCGGGTAACCCACGTGGCACTCGCTGGCTCCGCCGTAATATTGATATAGCTGCTATATTTGCTAAAGGCAGCATGAAAAATAGGCCGCCGAAGAGCGACAAGGTCAGAGGCTAAATAGGTATTCAGGCATCGTAAAGATTTTAAACAAATTAAACGTATATGCATTAAGATGCGTTGAGGGAGTGTCCCAAATTGAAAGAACCAGTCTTATAATGTGACTGGGAAGATCTCTGATTCTGTTAGTTGAACGTCATACTCAGCAAACTTCAAGGTGTATAACGACGGTCTTGAAACAGTCTGAACCATACAATCTTGTGATTGTGACAATGAGCATGGATGCTGACATGTTTCATGCAAGTCAGTGAGTCTGACCAACTGATCCTGTTAGACGCTTCAAACGACAAGACCTTTTGTGCATTATAGGTGTGCTCATAACATTAAATATATATATTAACTTACAAAGCAAACTGATAATGCTCATTTGTGTTTTAAGTCTTTGGTCAAGGCAATAAAACGACAAAACAATTTTTTTTAGTTTTGACATCGTCTACAAGAAGAAATACGCCTTTAGGACTTATGTGATAGATGTTCTTCTGCATTCCTCTTTTAAACGAAAAACGGATGATGTTGTTTCTTGCTGAATTTCGTTCGAATACAAATACTAGTAATCATTGTAGCAACCTCATTTTGCGAAAACAGCGGATCTTCACCCAACAGAACCGAATAATTTCCCCCGAACACCTTGAACAGAGTTTCGCCCCGCAAAGGTAGACAACTCCAGAATCTTTGGTATTTAGCTTAATTTTGCCTTTGACTTGCTTCCAGTTCGTCACTCATGTATTAAATCGGAGAATCGGACAACGTTTTAATAATATTTTATAACGGTATGAGCTATTGAAAAATGGAAATATACAGATCATTTGACCACGTTCCTCACTGCCTGTCACAGTCACAGTGATAACAAGCATCGAACATAATCTGTGAACAGTGTATCTGAAGCTAACAGAACCTTGTATCTGTCTTTACGGCTGTTTGTAGTTCACGCTGGTCAAATCACGTATACCTTCGTGGCATACTCACTACTGGTCATCGAGGCCTTGGTCCATCTAAATGGTATAATCTCAAGTTCACAGTAACAACTTTACCGAACGTTTTACCTGTAAACGCGATTGTCAGCGGTAACTGGAATCAGTGGCTGAGTGATAATTAGGGTGTGATGCTGATGAGCCGTGAATAGTAGTGTGGGGTCTGGGATTTGAACTTCAAGCCTAGAAAGCTTGAACCACAAGGGGACGTAAAACATGTACCTACTTAAACAGAGTGCATGGTGAATCAAACAAGGTACTCGTCTATAAAATACTAATGACGGCAAGACGAACTACGCATGGACATTCACCCATACAAATCCATCGCCAAGCAAGACAAGATCCAACAACATCAGCTCAAAGTCCTTCAAGCGTAACTGCTCCATAAACGCTAATGACACATTATCTGGTCCACTTTGAACTTCAGTATCAATGAAGAGAATTACGAGTAACTATCGTACACACAGCTGAACACAACCACACACAACCCAATGCCTAAGAGCCTGTGTCCTCGTTTGATCTTCACCGCACTGTAACTGCCCAATGTGATATCAAGTAGAACTTACCATTCTCGGCGTTAAATATTTGTCCAGTGAGCTTTCGGAGAAATTGTAGTCTCACATTAAGAGCACACAGGGTGGCATCGTTAGATCAACACACAAAACACCACACACGCGATGACAATATTGTTGATGTTCCTGTTGTTTAGCGACCGTGCCCATGTGTACTGAACAGCAAAAGAAACGCAAATCTGCTTCGTTAATGTAAGACAAACACGAACGCTTTTATTTTTTCAAAACTTGCGTTTCTTTTTACTATTCAGTATAAAATGTATTACTCAAATTAATCACAGCATCCTGAGTTGGAGAACTGTGTTAATCAGAGCAACTCGGCCTCGGGGCTTAAAATTACAGTCATAAACAAACCTCGGCTTTTGGCTCTATATTACACACAACAACCATCAAATCTGATGAAAGAACATTACGCCTTTCGACCTCTTTGCTAAATTTTCTGATCCGTCTAATGGCCAGTGTCGCCCAGAAACGCCCAAAGCAGTCATCAGCCAGTGTAAAGTGCACGCATACATTCGCATAATTATAATGTGAAACCAAGTACTCCGTGAAACTGCTGAGCGGTTCTGACTGCTGCTCCACAAATATTCAGGGATTTCATTCGTTGAATATAATGGCAGGTTCATGCCATGTACGAATTAGTTTGACAGCTTACATTTGGAACAATTTATCTCAGACATTACATAACAAATGATGAAACAAATAACGGATGCCCAAAACAATGCAAGTCGAATTCGTTATTCTTCCTGACTCATCTCGTTCATGAGGATAATGGAAGTACAATCATGATCCATCGTCATTTTACTGAGTGAGTGAGTGAATGAGTAAGTTTACTTTACGTCAGTTTAGCAATATTCCAGCAATATCATGGCGGATAATATCTGAATAGCTTTGCACGTTGTATATATGCCGGGAATCGAAACCGGGACTTCGGCGTGACGAGCGAACGCTTTAACCACTATGCTACTACACCGCCCCTAAAGAATTAATAAACATGGATCAATTAATTAATAAATATAATCGATGTCTGTTGTGATTGTATTTCAAGTGGCGAGTATTAAAGGTTTGTAGTTTGCCTTGTTTAGGCTCTAGTCGTGCTGGTACTATCGAGGGTCCACTGATGATATCGTCAAAGTTGCGCTTTACAGTCAGAAACCATATCATTATCGAAATACGGATATCTGAAGCTTCGAGCGTGCATCATCACATAATTTAAATGATAAACCGTTTTGAAACAAAATTAATTCCATCACTTCTGCGACTAAGACAGCCAGACTTCCGAGTTCCGTACACAAAGACTGCTAAACCTTGTGCATGGATATGTTTCCTAAGTTTCTGGTTTAGTGAGTGAGTGAGTGAGTTTAGTTTTACGCCGCTTTTAGCAATATTCCAGAAATATCACGGCGGGGGACATTCACACATTGTACCCATATGGGGATTCGAACCCGGTCTTCGGCGTGACGAGAGAACGCTTTAACCGCTAGGCTACCCCACCGCCCTTCTGGTTCAGTGCTTGGGGCGGTCCCTAAGAAAGGTTAGACCATCTGTAATAATCATACTTTTATTGGTGCAGGACGATGACTAACACGCTATTCTAAACTGTGAAAATCGACAGTGCTTCAGAATCCAGTGACTTTCCAAGTGAGGAGTCCAAGTAAACTTAGTCTCAGTACTTTTCACTACACTCTGCTAAACGCACTAAGACTAAGTTCACTTAGACTGATGTTTTGCATGATGTATAGATCAGATTTTGTTTTTGTATTTCGGATGACATGTCACATTTCAGTTTCGTCGTATATTAAGAGTGCATGGAGTAGTGAGTGAGTGAGTGAGTGAGTGAGTGAGTTTGGTTTTACGCCGCCTTTAGCAATATTCCAGCAATATCACGGCGGGGGACACCAGAAAATGGGCCTCACACATTGTACCCATGTGGGGAATCGAACCCGGGTCTTCGGCGTGACGAGCGAACGCTTTAACCACCAGGCTACCCACCGCCCCCTCATGGAGTAGATTTACTTCTACTAGAGATGTGTTAATATCACTGTTGACACTGGCTATCCAGACAGCTATTGTAAAAAGGCCTGTGTGCATATGACCTTGATGAAACATAACCTTACAGAGTAAATACCATTACGGTTTTTAATATTGTTTAACTCATCAGTATTCTTACATATGGCGGTAGTCTGTAAATAATCGAGTCTGGACCAGACAATCCAGTGGTCAATAGCATGAGCATCGATTACCCACTTGGCATACGATGACGTATTGTTAAGGTCAACGAGACTGACATCCCGACCCCGTTAGACGCCCCCTATACCAAAAATGGATTGCTGAAGATCAATTCTAACCCGGATCTTCATGGGTTACATTACATTAGGAGTTTGTGTATGTACTAGAACAGATGTTCACTGATAGATGTATAATCGTAGACAGCAAAGCAAATACCAAACACACGGCTAACATTTAATCTTTTATTCGTCTTTCATTTGAAATAAAGAAATAAATAAGAACCTTTTGAATCTATTGTCGTTGTTTTACCCTGAATGAACAAACTGACAGACACGACAGCGAGTGACTACGGGTCTATGCCACACACAATATGGCGCTCGGACAATGTTTCCATGTTGAAATACATTCGTTTATTTGTGCAAATAAGTCTGCTTGGTTTCTAAATATGAGGCAAAACAAATAGCTGCTTAAAATCATAACTGTATCAATGATGAAGTTAAAGCACCGACAGTTGCAGGCAGTCACTGCATAGCATCTGCCAAATTGTTTGGATTAAGCTTTGTAACGGATTATCATATACTGTTTTTCGCTTCTAATTTTACTTATTGCGATGAGACAGATATTATATCCGGTACATACACATTTCTCTCAGATTGAACATAGTGATCCATATTAATACAGACCTGGTGAAATGCCTAACAATCGGTAGCGGTTTTATGGTACCCTACTTCTATAACAGCCAAATAAAATAAATAAAAATGAAAACAAAAATATTAAAACATCCTGGGCAATTGTGTCATTTGGAAGTATGGTGAGATATAAATATTAACCGGCTTTACCCTGCTTGTGTTGAGACATCTTCGACTTGCTGAGTTCGAACCTCGGTTCGAATCCCCGATTGGAGACAAGTCTGTGAGACAGGGAGACAAGTCTGTGGTTTGTGTTTCGCCGTTTCCTCTTCGATGCATTGTTTGCTTCGGTGAATTAAAAACAAAGTCATATGTTTTTAGTTACAATATCGTGACGGAAATTATTCACAAGTCAAAATGAATATTGTAACATATTTTGATACTGCGAGACGTTTTATTTTGTCTCATTGTCTATAACAGTTTATTATTATTCTTTGAATAATCGTTTATGGAACTTGTGTAACTATTTTTAAAAATCAGCTAGAACATAACTTAAATAATATCATTACAAATACCCATACATTATCGCGTGTACACAGGAACGATAAACAGACATAAACATAAAAACGTATGTCGATGAAATATAAAAAAATATATATAATAGTATGTTGATGTTACCCCTAAAACACATACATGTTTTTAGATGCTCTTGTTGCACACTAAGCTCACTCACACTTACACGCGTTGTAGTCTATGAGAGTTTCATATATCCATACAAATGATATAAGACGTACGAGGTAATGCCGTGTTTGATTCTGGATACCTGGGTATTTTCAACGATAACATTTATCTTTCTAGGGACGACATGAGAATACCTAAAAACACCATAAAAATAAACATTGCCAGAAAACGAGAATTATCAAACGCTAGTACTGATACTAATAAAAAAAAGAAATATTACCTGAATATTCTCACTCGGAACATAGTGTCTCCTCTGCTGAAAGTACACCGCGTACCGTATACATAGCGTACATACATCACTATTATAAACTGCCCTAAGGTACACATACATAAACTCAACAGGGATGAAAAGCTATCACAGAGAATATTTTGATGATGAATACAAGGAGTTCCTTCCATGCAGTGTCACAACGTGTTGTCTTCATCCATGAGATGGGACGGGATGGGATGAGAAAGTTATCCCAAGTCCATAGTCCATCAGTGATGTTGCAAAACGAACAAAGTGATTTTTTTATCTCACTCCAAAATCCTGGACTTCCTTGAAATCCAAACAATCAAAACAGCACCCAAATCTGGCGAAAAACAGCACTTCGTTTAAATCTGTTGCCTGTTCTGCGCATGACAATCAGACGGGGAACGTTTACATGCAAGGCACGCTTTCCAAAGAACTTCCCTCCGCAAGGGGAGGCAACTCTTGTCCGCCTCAAGTGTCTCGAGAATGAAGAACAATTTCACTCTCTTGACTTGCTTCCAGTTCATCAAAAATCTGAAATGGGTATTGGATTACTTTCAGTCGTGGTGCAAATAAAGCATACACCAACAAGCACGGCGGTCATTTTCATAGTTTAAACAGCGAACGATCACATATCTGAGAAAAAAACATGTGGTGGACAAAATTTCGTATTCTACCACGCTTGACTGGTGGCTAAACCTTGAGCCAAAACAATATATATTTCATCGTGATGTATTTAATGTAGATATCCTAGTTGAGGTTAGGTCTTAGGTTTGCCGTATTTCGAGATGTTTGACTTCATGTCAAAATAAGACTTGCTTTAACATTCAAACCCCTCCTGAAGATCAATCTGTTTTAAGAGAGTTCTCGCCTCCCGCAATGAACGAGGAGTATCAGCGCAAAATAAATGCACTATTACTAATATTATGTTTACAGCCTTGTCATAACATCCATAAGTCTAAGGTCTGACCAGCTTTAAGATTCATAGGTTCTTTCGTTATGCAATTAAAACCAATGGAGATTGAGAACATGTTCTATACTTCTACAGGTTCAGATATTTATATAATATATACATCAAATCAGCAAGAAACACCTACCTCAATCAAATTATCCAGGCCCGACAGAAAACCATCCTCATGGTTTCCCAGTTGCCATGGTGATCGGTGATTTAACGTCATCTTGGCCTCTACAGGAATGGTTTTTGCAAAGTCTATCATCCAGATCCCTGCATTTCCCTCCTTGTCGTATAGGAATAACAGCGAACCCCCAATAACCTAAAAAAACAGTATTATCTTGGAAAAAACATGTTCTGTCGTCATGGTATAGGCATCACCACTATCCTGAATAAGAATCACCTTCAGGTCAAAAACACCGTTCAGACACTCCCTTAGAGTCTGAAATCGCCCTACTGATTCTAAAAAACGGCATAAACTCATTTTCTCTCACATACGGAGAGTACGCACACACACCCAGCAGTGTGCAGTTTCCATTTTTTGCTTGCCAGTGGGGCCATCTATGCCTGAAAGTTACAGGCATAGATAATTCACTAGCCCGATATTTGAATGTAGAAACTAAGCTAAAGATCACAAAAAGGTAAAATATCATCAACAACAAATAAGAAAACACTGAATTTCTAAAATATTTTGTTCATGCTGAAATAACTTGATAATGATGAACAATTTTATCAGGCTATTTACAAGTGTATTACAGCTTTACGGCTTTACGGAGAAAGTGGTATATTTACAAACTGACCCTATGAAACAAGCCAGTGACTGTGGGGATTTACTGGCCCAACTGAGTATTTACTAGCCACGCTCCAGCGGGCCAGTGGCTACGATGCAAACTGCACACACATACACCTGAATACATAGTGGGAAACGTACCTCGTGTGTCTTGAAAAAGTTGGACCTTTCAAATCTGTCTCGGATGTCTTTTAAACGATCACACATTGCCTTGATTGTGGAGGGACAGCTGTGGATGAACCTGGTGATGGTGTCTTTGACCTGGTCTGATGTCTTTACCTTCTTCAAGTTTGTGTTAGTGTTCTCACCCGCCATCTGAAAACACATACAAATGGTCAAGTACACTGTAGATCTGACTGCCATTTGAAACACACACACACACATGGTCAGTCAATCTACCCGTCAAACAGTTGGTCAGTCATTCTACCCGTCATACAGATGGTCAGTCAATCTACCCGCCACACACAGTCAATATACCAGCAACACACAGTCAGTCAATCTATTCACCACACACAAGGTTAGTCAGTCTGTTCGCCACACACATGGCCATTCAATCTACCCGCCACACACTTAGACAATCTACCTGCCACATGCATAGTCAGTCAATCTACCCGCCACACACAGGTAGTCAATATACCTGCCACACACAGTCAGTCAATCTATTCACCACACACAAGGTCAGTCAGTCTGTTCGTCACACACATGACCATTCAATCTACATTACACACACATGGTCAGTCAATCTATTTGTCACACACATGGTCAGTCAGTTTACCTGCCACACACATGGTCAGTCAGTCTACCTGCCACACACAAGGTCAGTCCACCTACCCGCCAATATTTACACTGGGAGTCAGACTGGGTTAGTGAGTTGGTTTAAATTTGCTTCAAGTGAGTGAGTTTAGTTTTACACCACTCTCAGAAATATTCCAGCTCTATGGCGTCGGTTTGTAAATATTTGAGTCTGGACCAGACAATCCACTGATTAATATCATAAGCATCAATCTGCGCGATTGGGAACCGATCAGGACAAGCATGGATTACTGAAGATACATTCTAACCCAGACCTTCACGGTTAACTTCACTTTCAGCAGTATAACAACCATATCACACGAGTGTCAGCCTAACATGAAAGGATAACCCGGAAGTGACGTAGGTCTCAGACGTTGACCAGTGACACCCAAGGACATGGCCGTGATGCTGATTAACCTCGAAACAGAATAGGGAGAAGCCGGAATCGCTACCAAGAGCTCAATCATAGGTTCCTGGCTGGTCCAAAGGGGCAACACTCTAGAACCAATTGCAGTGCACAAGTCTGCTGGCAACCGTGTCTCAAACCTCCACTAGGAACACCAACACATTGTATTGGATTTGAAGCTGTGCACGAACATCAGTTAACTTAACGTCAATGAAACCTTTCCAAAATATGACAGTAGTATTCCTGATGTTTTGAAGCAATGTCGGTCAATATCATGTTCTTACCCGCACTGCCTCTATCCGGAAACCAAGTTCAGCAGTTGAACTCTCTCGTTCCCTGAACTGAAACAGAAAATACAACCAAATTAGTATAGCCTTTCAAAATAAAAGAGGGGGAGGGGGTGTGGGGTGGGGTGGGTGGTGGTCTATAAGTTGGTTTATACACTGTACCCACGAGTAGACTCAAACCCAGTTACAGACTGCACATATTACTTTCAGATGAAACATCAAGAGACTTGGTAGTCATGAAAAATCATAACTTCCTGTCTGGAGTAGCACTGTGGAAGGTGCAGTGTTTGAGTTAAACTCACTAAGACAGGAACAGTGGTCCGTCTGTGTTTGTTTGTTATTTAACGCTGAACTGACACCTATTTTTAAAGAATCGACACTGTCCCAGACTCGATTATTTCGCCATATATCGCACATGGAACATCTCAGCTATAGTGCATTGTTAAATAGCAAACCATTGTGTTGAGAGATGGTGCAGTAGGTATGTTATAGCCTGACCCACCTGCATGTATCTGAGTTTAGTGATGGCCTCCTGATCCCGCTCTGCTGGTGTAGGAGCATCAGGATCCAGCTTCACCATCTTCTCGTACAGATCCTTCCTGAGCACAGGATTCTTCACCTCAGACTCCAGGAACGTCCTACAAGATCAACAGTTACGGTATTATTCGTTTGTTGCAAAACGCCAAACACTAGCTATATACTAAGGTATCGTAATCGAATTTGGATACGACAATCCAGTGACTAACGTAGGACACCACACAATCAACCAAAGAAAGACGTGGGTTTTCTTTTTATCCTAAATAAAGGTTCTGATACTTTTGATTTCACGGTTGCAATATGGTTGGGTTGACGAGTGACGTTAGAGAGACAATATTTGCGAAAAATCCATAACTTTCGTTCGCATGACCGCCCCCTTTGAAGAAACTGAGTCATAAATGATTTGATAGGGCGTTTGTTTTTCGAGGTTTCCTTTCGCATCATAACAGATCACGGAGTTGGGTTCTGAGAGACATTAAACAGGAATGTGGGAAATTGCCTGTTTACTGGACGCTGAAAATACATAACCACTCCTTCTCACACTAAAACCGTCACATGTCACACACCCTTGCATTCCAACCACGTGACTGAGTTACCTCCCCTGTGTCACTCACCTCTTTCCCATCTTGATGTCCATTATATTGGGGTCAATGAAGTGATGTAGGAGGTCCTCCATCTCAATGAAGACTTGGCCAACGTCAAGGAAGCATGAATGAATGGTTGTGGTTTGAGGCAGGTCGATTTATAAAACTGTTGCATTTGGAAGAAAGCATCAGGTACACAATAAACACGAGCTCGTCTCGGCAGAGGGGTGGTGGGGTAGTCTAATGGTTAAAGAGTTCTCTCGTCACGCCGAAGACCCGGGTCCCGGTGTCCCACGCCGTAATTTTGCTGGAATATTGTTAAAAGCGGCGTAAAATCTAACTCACTCACTCTACACCGTTCTACAAGATTGAGAAACATTCACATCTGTTCTGCCGCAGGGTTTCTAAAATATGCAAAGCATGATTACAATGAATGAGAACGAAATACAGTTTGGCAACTCTCGAAATAAATGGATTTTGTCATCCATTAACAGGACGTAATGTACTAGCTTAAGGCCGTCATAACACTATTACATGTTGTCGAGTACGGCGTTTAACAAGCACTCATCCATCCAACCATTATGCTCTGTTTCCTGACTGATAACAAACACCTATTGTAAGTCTCATCTCTTGTACATGTTTCGTCATGCAGTGGTAGACCGACTCCCTGGTGTGGTGTGACTTACTCTGGACAATGCTTGACTGACCCCGAAAGTTGATAATAACCGTCCCCAAAATAGCTTTAGGCTTATTCGGTTCTCACGGCACAGAAACATGTTTTATGCTACAATTACTCGTTGAACACGTTAGACACGCTCAGCGCGATTGACATTCGGACTATACGATTTTTGTAAGATGCACACCCGCTCTGTGGTACACAACTTCCACCCAATGAACGAATTTTACACGATAGGCATAACATGACAGACCCTCGTTCTACTCAGTAGAAACGTTCTACGCGACGTATACGTCCTACAACACAGACACACACAGACACACACAGACACACACACAGACACACACAGACACACAGACACACACAGACACACACACACACACACACACACACATTCTGCTGGGGATCTGTTCTGTCCCAAAGTCTACACATGTTTGTCAAATCAGCAACTACAAGGCATCGGTAACGTTAATAACTTATCACATACTAATACACAACCCTCAGTGTCAGGACGAGCACCTGACCATGTGATTCTCTAAGAATCTGAATAGCAACATAATAGAGTTCAACAAATACACACATGTACTTCCGGTATGGGAGTTTTTTTAAGTTTCATGCAAAATGATTCTTTTGGTTTAAAGGATACACTCTCCACTGTATTCGACCTCCCTGCTGAAGAATGGGATGATTGGCTCTGTGATGGGATCGTCCATCAAGGCTTCATATGCCTTAGTCTCGTGGTTTTCTTTAGCCATCCTTTTCTTCCAGATTGTGTTTGGGCCAGCAGGGGCGAATGATCCTAAAACAAAGTGTAGATACAGTTTAGACCTGTATCGGGAGATGGTTATCACATCTGATGATGGTCACACATTCAAATAGCATATCCATCTTATCATATGAAGATTCGTTAAATCTGCGTTTCCAAACCGTTTGTACAACGTTCAAACGACATTGTAGGAAATCTTTTTTTCGAAATCAAAGGTCGTGGGCCATGTGCATTGGTTAGTTTCGTGGTAACTGGTGTACCCAGTCAACTGGTATTACATTGTGTGCGCATCCGTCTGTGTCTCATGAACACCTGTCTCACCTGCGTGTCCTGCCACCTGTACCCATGAGTTCTTCCTGTTCTTGAGAATGGCATCACTGGCGGGTGCGGTTAGGTCTAGGGCGGTCTGGAATACAGAAATAGATCCTTAACATCGATTTACTTTAAGACAATGAGACCGTGACAGATGCTGCCATGACCTCTGCTTGCTAAGCACTATGGCATACATCACAGATAAGTATACAGCACGGAATCACATCATGGATAACGCAGGACACAGGACCACCGGAATAGGCACTGTGTCCAAAGGACTTTTGGACACAGAGACACAATTGTACGTATACTGAACAGCAAAAGAAACGCAAATTTCCAAAAAATGAAATCTCATAAATGTAAGTGATCATGTTTATGTCTTCTATTTAAAAACTTGACAAACGAAAATAATGTTTGGTAGATCATGGTTACTGGAATGGTCACAACACAATAACGTAAGCTATGTATGAGGGCGTGCCAGTACAACAATGAAGTCATAGACGCTCAGGACGTCAGGGATACACTTATGATCATGTTTTACATCTTTTGGTCGCACAATGACACAAAACCTCTGACAGGAAAGTCACCTTCACGGTGATGTAGGTTCTCACATGGGCTGACACAAGACAGCTGAGCCAGGCTCTTGGTACGACACTGGTGATGCTTCAGTTTCACCTTTATCTCAGACACACAACAGTCCCAAATACGTAAAAACATTCTGGCTGACGTATTAGGGAAAAAGTGAGGAGGTGACAACGGGTAAATATGGCAAAGAACGATCGTGTGCTGTGTGCTCACAAAACCTCTGAAGATGTTACCAGTACTTGCATGGTGTACTCCGCTCAACCCCATTGAACCCAAATTACGGATAACTGATGATTTGAACAATATCGTCCGGATTGGCTACGTTCATTCGGGGCGGTACGGTGGTGTCATGTGATGGAAGCGTTCGTTCGTCACGCTGAAGGCACGGGTTCGATTCCCAAAACGTGTGAAGGTTGTTTTCAGATTCCCCATGATCGTGTTTCTTGCATATTACTAAGAAAACGGCTTGCATGTAACGAAGGGTGGCCTAGTGGATAATGCTTTCTTCCGTCACCCCGAAGATCTGGGTTCGATGAGGTCCGTTTCTGGTGTCCCCGCCCTGATATTGATGGAATAAACGCTAAACGCAGCGTAAATGTAAAAGTACTCACTCCTGGTAACGAAACTTGATATTAGACTACAAACAAGAAACGCAATAAATCAATCCCTAATCCCTATGTTATATATATGTGTTAAGAATTTAACAGGAACGCTACGTCACACGGAGCTATACATGTTAAAAGCATCACCCGTACACATCCCCCTGCAGCCCATTAGTCTGGGTCAGATTCCTTTATAATCACCTCCCGCCTGGGATCAGGAAATATACAGCATCACGTCAGGTTTATGGGAATTAAGACCCCAGCCGCCACAAAAGTACCTTTCCGGCTTTCATCTTGTAGACTTCGGGAAGATTTATCACCAGTGCCTTAGCCGACTGTACATAACAATCCTATGTATCAACATGACATGGATTTGAACGTTTGGTTCAGTTCAACGATGTGTGTTCCGAGGTGAATACATACGGGTGAATGTAAACCGTACCTACCCTGGATACAAATTTCAGTCCTGGATGCATGGGTACCGTCTATTCGTGCACATATATATGTTTGTGTTTGAGTGTTGTTGTAAGGGAATACAAGCATGTCTCCTTATTGAAATATCGATAAATCAAAGCGGTCGTCACTATTGTAAGACACCCATACTCGAAGGAGGCACTAAACGCACTGGAGTGCGGCAAGGAGTTTTCACTGGTATGATCCCATAAATTTGCGTTGTTCTGTGACCCTGACAATAGGAATCTTTAGAACAATCTCGGAACTAAAATGCCAAGGTCGTTGTGTTTTCATCCACTGAAGGTTTGGACTATAAGTTAACTTAAATGGGCCCTGGGTAAAGAATGCTGATTGCTACTGCAAAATAATACTCTTTCATCCAGTTTCGAAACGTAGCATCACAGTGAACATGTGTACAACATCAGGGACACAATAACAAAGCTGGGCAACAAAGAGAAATAACCCTTCGTCAGTTAACCCACAACAAAAGGGAGATAACCTACAAAAGATAAAACAAAAGGGAGATAACCCACAACTCATAACAGGACAGTGAACGTACCAGTGCAAGCAGGTTGGCAAAAGAGGCCACATTGAGGGACTCTATCCCGTGGGACTGGCGGTTGTTGTTGGGCTTCAACACCAGGCTATCCTTGGAACATCTCTTGCACAGGGGTTCCTTCCCAGGCCTCTGGCGAGTGATCTTGATGAAGTCCTCATCACAGCTCGACCTCCTACGGTCATCCTTGACACAGAACGTACACTTCTCGTATTTCTTCCACAGTGGGAATCTGGAACGGATCATCTTGTCATGATCCTTAGTAGGTGAACCTCTCTCACTGCTGTCCACCCACACGTTCCTGGAAGTGTTGACTGGTTTCTTGTTCAGGTTCTCCATGCTGTTGGAACTTACGTCCTTGGCGAACTTCATTGCTACATTTTGAGCAGCTTCGTTTTCCGAGACGTCGTTGTTGACCTTACGGAAACGTTGATGATAAGACAGCGTCTCAACAGAGTCTTCCTTCGATGGCTGACTTTGAACGCATCCCATGGTTGGTTTTTTACACCATAGAAGTTTTCCAGTGTCGTTGTCAGTGTTACTTTATCAGCTGGTAATGATCGCGTGGCTGATGCGCAAGATCCGAGAAACAGTTCAGTGAGAAATACGTCACAATGACGTCAGCGGCAACGGGTGCTGGAAATCAAAATGACACTGATAAGTGAGTGAATTGTGTTTAGCCGCGATTGGAACATTATCTCACTCCTAGCCGACATGACCGGACAGTAGTACCTTGGTATACCCCCCTGATGCCTGGAAAAGACACATTGACACCTGGGTATTTCCCATCCAGCCTAGAAGAAGGGTAGGAGTAACACAGATATATTAACCCCTGGGTATATCTAGCATTCAGTTGAGGAGAACGCGCTTGGAATAAAATAGACACATTAACACCAGGGTACATCCCTCCCAGCCCGGGAGAAGGCGCTCGGACTAACTTGGACACACTAACACCTGGGCATATCCCATCCAGCCCTGGAGAATACTGGGAGAAGGCTCGGAGTAACTTAGACTAATTAATGTATGTAAAAGAAAGATAATAACATTAAACTTCACATACACATTCGTGTATTATGTGTACTGCTGAATACAAGCATAGTTGTTACTGACGCCAGTGACAAAGTGTAACATTAGCCAGACTTGAGAACTGCCCGGGTGTCAAAGGCCCTTCAAGGTCTGGCCCTTCGTGCAGAACGTATGAAGAACAATTCACAAATAGAACAGTCACAAACGAATCAACCAACAGCAAGAAAATAAGGTCCTATAACATCCTTCCACTAACCCTAACCCCGACCCTGCTAACCCTGAACCTAACCCACAGGAAGACCCACTGTCAGCAGGTGAAGAAGGCACTACGGCAGCCTGAAAGGAAGGCTCACCAACACCAGAAAATTGAAGACTCTAAGACACCCAGAAAGGGAAAGACCTACCGACACCGAGGGAAGAAGGTCCGAGTAGAATCCAGAAAAGAAGCAACTACGGCACCCAGAAAGGAAAACTTATCTACACCAAGAAAAGAAGACCCACCGACACCATGAAAGACGCCCCTACACCCATGAAGGAGGACCCCCAACACCAAGAAAACAAGGCCCTAATAAGCCCAGACGGAAGGACTCGCCGACACCAGAAAAGAACACCCTCCGATTTCCGTCAACAGCATACACGGTCTACCTACGTGCAAGGTATGTCTGCACAGGTCACTACTGCTACTCACTCCTACGTCACATATTCGTGAACAGCTCACCATTGTCTACTCCAACAGCGTCAATATCTCCAAACCCTGACATGTCATTATTGCTGGAGTCAGCGGATGTTCTCGCAAGGAGAGATGTACAACAATTGCTATTTTCTGACTCTCTTCCTGACATACGCAAGGTCACAAACATCATTGTTCCTTGCACGTCCGTCCTTATAGGGTCGCGTTGCCTTGTTTGACGTGGTGTCAAGGAAACATAAATACCAACGTTGATACATAACTGGTGTGTTTGGATGAATCACCGTTAGCTACACAGTGACATCGAAAGCGGTAAGACAATAGAACATGACAATTAACTTTTCGAAAAAATAGGTCCAATGTTCTTGATATGGCTCATCGTTATCTCGGATTGTCTGCGTTGACACCGCATTCCTCAAGGAACACATTAGATTGAATCGTAATCGGATGGATTGAGTTCAAACCTGTGATTAGCGGATCCTGACACGACTAGGAGATGGAACCTCTGAATAACCCGCACCAAATTGTAGGCGGTTAGTTAGTTGGTAGTGTTGACTGCAATGTAAGTTTACTGAGAAGTAGGTATTTAAGTTAGAATATGGTCGTTACATAAGTACTCAGTGGAAATGAAATTGAGTTCAGGTGGCACGAATGCACATATATAGCAGTATATTTCTCGCTGGATATAACGTCAGTCCGACAGTCGAAGGTGATGGTGACCTATCGTGCTCCTGATGTCTGGATCGTCAGGCCAGAATCGGTCGATAGATTAGTGCTGCGTGCAGCATTAAGGTTTTCACAACATTTAGTGTAACCAGAATGTTATAAAGCTAGTACCAGGGAAGATCCGGGTTAGAATGCTCATGCTGTTGAACATTGGACTGCCTGGTCCATACTCGATTATCTACATACCAGCGCCAAATAGCTGAGTGCGGCGTAAAACTAAACCCACCCACTCATAAACGTAGAATTACAACTATAGATGAATAGTGCGAAATAGAAAGAACCAAGGGAAGAATACACGTTCGCCATATCCGGTGTCTGTTGCAAACATGAGTAATAGTGTGTACTACTTCATATGCTCATAGGGGCGGCATGATAACCTGAAAGGGGGGGGGGGGGGGGAGTTGGCAGGGTGGGATCTTCCTCAATAACGTGCATGTCATTACGATACATTTCAGAATGCATCCTTTGCCACAGGAAGCACCTTCGCATATATGCATTTCAATACTATCAATCACACCACTAGAACATTCAAGCCACAATATCCGTGCGTTAAGTGTCCTAATGTCAGAGCTAGTTTCACGAGAACAATATGCTATACAGGAAACAGGGTCTTACTGTCCTCACGGGGCTATCCGGTGAACTAATCCCATATTCCGTTTTCGTCATACGTACTCTGATCAAGGTCTGGCAATAAAGGGTAATGAACACCCTCGTGTTGGTCACATCTGCACCATTTGATGGTAATCTTTGTACGTACTACACATGAACGAGGCGGGCATGCGTCAGATAACAAAAATAAAACAGCGCACTCAGTGCAATAAGAAGTTGACTGTCCTCAGAGATTGGTTTTCCTTCAACTAAGCAGCTTTTAAAATGCCTCTCAAAGAAAAGAAATGAGGTAGACCAACTCAGCTGGAAATGACTTTACGATGCCCCATGGACTTCTCGACACAAACATATGTTCCTGGGGTAAGGGATTTCATGGTCAGCCTTAAGTAAACTTGCCCCAGTAACCCTACTTTAACCCCTGTCCGTGGATGGCAGTAACGACAGAGAAACGTCCGTGTCAGTCCATCAACATCACGCCTACTCCAACGAAGATACAAAAGACCCGACACAACGAGACATATTAACTGTATGAAATAATGTGAAAAATATTAAAAAGGATGTTCCTCTATGAGTCATCACATCACATCAGCCACATAACATGCAGATATTGTGAGGATATGTCCTTTAACTTCTTAAAAATAGTATACTTTATGAAAACATTTCCTATTATTCTTACCACTACCGAATGGGTTATTTCTTGTTTTGGTAAGCTTATGTAGATTTAAATGTACCTTCTGTGTCACCCACAAAATACTAGTTCTACCCTAAGCGGACTAATTCATGCGAAACACCTCAAAGCTTACTGATATGTTAAGCTATGTTTTCCAGTATCTGCAAACTGCCCTCAGTCGGTACAGTCTTGTATACATGAAACACTGATAAGAAAATCCCCGAGATATTGCTCCTGGCTTGGAACACACAGATTTCGCACGAGACGTATATCCTTCATGAATCTCCTCAAACAAACACACACATACACTCTCCACTGTGGCACGTCCTGTGTTAGGCGTTATTGCAGCTTACACTGAAACAGGTGCGTGTTGTCTTGGCTAGGCTTGCGTGCCGAGTCGTTGGTCTTGACACGACAAGACACAGCACCAAACGCTGTAAATCATAGGAAGATCCTAGAGAAATCCGCGAAACACGCTGCCAGATCACCTAAGTAATATAGCTCCACCAGTCGCAGGGCCCACATTCACAATCCAGAAATTCTCAGTGTATTCACGTGATAACAACGCGTGTGTCAGACACATACGATTCTTTGCTCTGCGACAAACCTGAATTACACCACCAGAACCTTTAGCTCAACTCTTTTGCCGACCACTGAGTTCAATTATCACTAAGTCCACCTGTCAGCGGCGTCAAAGCTCGCCCACAGCAGGTACCTCTCTGTATCCAGTCAGCGTGTTTGTGACCCTCGCTTTCCATCCCAGTGTCGTTACCTCTCTCGCCGATCTCCCGGTGTGTGCATGCTCGTATGTTATCAGGTAGCCTACGGCGGGACTAACTCTCGTTATGCGTGGACCAGCTGTACGTACTACCTACCTGTGAGACTCACAATTTGCCAGCCTTGCTTTATCAATCATAAAACAACATATGTGACAGACCATCCGTAATTCGATCCCAGACAAGGCGTGTTTTTCATAAAACCACTCTGGTTTTAAGATCGCATATCTTCAACTGAAAGGAAATCTGTAAATGGGATAGATAACAGAGATTGACTCAACAACCAAATTCAACACACGTTGTTCCGCGTAACTGTGTGATGTAAACTGGCCATGAGGTGTGGTCACACCCTCCACAGACAGCGATAGTGGGGTCAAGAGCATGATCTAACGCGCTGATGGGCTTTCATTGACGCACGCTCCCAAAGTCCATCCTCTTTCCGTCATCACTAGGGTGCTGAGGCATACTCGCACAGTGATTCTAACCTAGACGTTTCTTATTCCATGTATCGTCCGTGTATTCCATAGTGTTTTATACATCCTCGTCACCACAGAGTATAATTTCACGTTGTGACACATCCTCGTCAATACAGGGTATAATATCACGTTGTGACACATCCTCGTCAACACAGGGTATCATATCACGTTGTGATACATCCTCATCAATACAGGGTATAATATCACGATGCGATACATCCTCGTCAATGCAGGGTATGATATCACGTTGTGATTCATCCTCGTTAATACAGGGTATAATATCACGTTGTGACACATCATCGTCTATACAGGGTATGATATCACGTTGTGATACATCCATGGCAAGCCAAAAAATACGATGTTATGTCTGAACAACAGTGGTTGACAGCCACCATTCTTGTCTATGATAGAAATGTCCACAATGCTACAAATATCTACTTCTCGCCGGAAAAATGTAATGATTTTCAGATTTTTGTTTTGAAAATTTCCAACAATATCGCAATGAACAGAATTTGAGTTTCACACGGTTGTACCCAGTCAGGAAATCAAATTCGTGAAAGGTCTTGACCGCCACGAAGGTAATAATTGTTTTTGTGTTGTAGCACAGAGCCTTTCACAAACTCTCAAACCTCAAATACTTACCATAAAATAGCAGTGTTCATCAACATTTAAATCTGAACTTATAACAGTAAAGAACACATTCGAAAGGCAATGTGTTACAACCATCATGTTTGTTTGCTTGTGTGTTTTTGAACACCGTCCTCAGCAATATTACAGCTACATGACAGTAACCTGACAAGAGTAAAGTCTTCAAATTTTGAGTAGTAAATGAATGCAATGGCTGTAAATACTTGCTCAAAACGTACTATTTCGATTCATAAAATACGAACTCGATGTACTAAAAAATATTAATTAGGAATTTATCATAAATATTCTAAAGAACTTACTACATTTAGGAAGCTACAAAGATCCATCTTGTAAGCGCTCAGGCTGAGTTCGGTCGTGTTCAGATACCTCTCTGAGGTTCTCGCATAATACGCCACCCTATATATTCAACACTTTTAAAAAATGACACGCGAGCTCAAATCAGTTGTGTCGTCACCAAAGGGCAGCACCTTTCCTCTGTTTGTGGGTCACGTTCATGACTCGACATTTATGATAAGCCTCCATCCGTGTACAGAAGACGGCTGTATGAACATCGTGAACGCCTTGTTCATTGTTACACGCTGTGACGTCATAGATTGAACTTCATGACTTCAGGTCCCATTGATTGTCTATTTATAGCAACAAATCCCAGTACATGCTATTTACAGCTCGTCGTACCACTCTCCAATACGTATCAGGTTCAATACATGTGTAAATATATAGTCTCCTGCTCTAGGCAAGCGAGACAATACAATTAGAGCGGAAAATGAGATATATGCATCTGCTTCAGGCTAAGTCCGAGCTGGAGTATCTCGTGCCTACTTATGGTGAACATAACCCTTCGGTGCTTGAAAGGTACACATATATACAATATGATCTTCGCGAGTCAGAAGGCTTCATTTGATACGCTGTAAAATTGTACCTCCAACATGCTCTCGGCCTTACAGACAGGCTGACTTTATCTGTAAAATGAAATTACACATAGATCCCATAAAGGTTTAGACTCGCTGAAAGCACTGACTATATGTTTTATATATGGTTATATGGTCACGTCGAGAATGAATTTCTCCTCTAACTGCAAACCTTGTGCAGATGAAGTGCACAAGGATCATGCATCAAATTGCTGAAAGGCATGTGCAAATATCGTGCATGTGCACAGATGCGTTTTGGTGTAAAGTTAAGAATTCGCCACCTGTCACTGAACAGCTGACTGAAGTAAGTGGCTGCATTTACACTAGCAAGTCTAAACCTTTGTTGGGTAGTAGATAAACGTGTAATCAGCCTCAATATATTGTTCAGACACCGACACATACATTCACACCGTAGCTTTGGATATTCGGAAATGAAAAAGGACTACATCAAGCCAGCGAAAAGTAAACGTAAAACGTCTTAAAGACTTCCTTCCTGTTAGCGAGCTTAGTTAACTGGCACAGACTGATGTTGATCAAAATTAAAATTCATCTGGCAAGCCTGAAATCCAAAAGCTACAGTTAGACTCCACTGCGGGGTCCGAGGAACACCCTTACAAAGAAACGGAATTCAATGGCACTGGTTTATCTTAAATTTAAGTCGGAATTGAATTTAAACACATTTGAAAACAAATACGATTCACCCCGTGGCTTTACCTAAACATTGGTTAGCTTTGTTCATTATATAGGGATATGAATATGAATAAGCACACACGCACGCACGCGCACACACACACACACACACACACACACACACATACACACTTTTAACAAGCACATTTTCATATCTTTCAATGATGTACAAAACCAATTGTCAGAATATGTTGAATGAGATATGGAGTATGGTTTTACGCAACTTTTAGCAGCACGGCAGCAATATCAAGGTGGGGGCACCAAAAATGGGCTTTACATATGGTACGGGGAAGCGAACCCGAGTGTACGGTGTGACCAGCAAACGCTTTACCACGAGGCTACCCACTGCCCCGTAAGAGGCGACAAACGGGATCCAGTTCTCAGACTAGATGACTCACGATACGTCATCGTATTCGCGTGCGTTGCTCATGCTGTCAATCACTGTACTGCTTGATCCAGATTCGGTTATTTACAGACCGCAGCCATACAGTTGGAATATTGCCAACTTGAAAAACAATCAGATATATCAGATATATACACTGGGTATTATCAAAAGAGGAATGTTTATTCAATGGCTGTTGCAGTGGTTGTTGAAGGAAATGAGGCTCGTACAAACCATCATATCTGTACGTATCGCGTGGAGTGGTCTGGCATGCAGTCGTTCCAGACCCAGCAAAAAGATCACAGCTGTAACTTCAGCCCATGTACCGTCTGTCGGTAGTACCAATCTGTCATGTGAAGCAAGCCTTGAGACTGCATACACATTTCCAGATTACCCAGGAGTACCAATTATCCTACAGCTTCGACACCGAAGGTCTCGGGCCTCAAACATGCCCAAAGAAGCAATGTGGTCGTGATCACTACAAATGTCTATATTATATACTGAAGGCCATAAGAAACGCAACCTTAAGAAGCTGTTGACGTGCATTAATGTTTACATGAAAAGTATGACAACACGTGTGTGCGTGTGCGTGTGCGTGTGCGTGTGCGTTTGAGGACGTGGGAAGGGAGTGAGATTCACTAGTTTTGTGGCACATTCATGATGAAATTCACACTAAAGTATATGTGACTATCTTCTGGAGTGTACTGCGAACTAAAATAATCTGAAAAGAAACTATTACACCAGGTGACAGCGGTACATGATGACGTCAATGAGATAGCATGCGAGGAGTCTCGGCGACAAGATTATCCTATGGAAGTCCATCAGACATGAGACAGGTATGTATCCTGTTGATTGGCGTGCACCTTGCACAAGTTCTCCACAGACTGTTTACACCCTGTTCAACTTGGGTGAAACAAACAGGAAGAAAGTGTCACTAAGCCCCATCAATACGAACCCTTCACATGCAATACCAGATAACAAAGGCACACCCCATCAACAAGCGATAACAGAGGAGCTGGGGTCACTTCGCACTGTTCCAAAACAGATCAGTAACCTACGACTGGAGAAGTCAAAGTTGTTACCACAGTCGTAGAGTCATTGTCGCATGGAGAAATGCTGGTAATTCTTTTGAGTGAGTGAGTGAGTGAGTGAGTGAGTGAGTGAGTGAGTGAGTGAGTGAGTGAGTGAGTGAGTGAGTGGGTGGGTGAGTGAGTGAGTGAGTTGGCCAGCAGTCTCGACCAACACTCCAAACAAGCTGGGCAACTACTCAAGGGACTATCATACCATTTTTTCCTTCCGGTCATCCCTTATCCTCCAGTCTTTTGTGTTTAGATTTCCTAACGTTTGAGGTAAAGTCAAACATGGTCACACGGATCTTGCTCTATAGTTCTTTGATCAAGCACTAAAGTCTCGCTTGACAACGACGTTAGAATCTAGGTCGACACGACCTTGACGATTCAATTCCGACCTTTATAGAATAAAGAAGTTGTTTATCCGTAAAAGTAGTCCTCATACTTTATCTACCAAACTTCTAGACTACCAATCAAAGATGAAAACACTGAAGACTTTAGTAAACCTGTCCAAAAGTGTAGAGGAAATTTCACAATTTACGCATTTGTGACAAAAACGGAAAACTATTCCATATATTGATTTGCAGCATACATTGCTGATTTTGTGAACAGGTGACCATCATTTGCTATTGTTTATGACGGGTACCAACGCTGGGGCAGGATACGCTTACCTTTTCGCAACATCTCGTGTTGTCAGTATTTTGACAGTGGCCTACAACACAAGCTCAGTGGTATGGTGGGAAGCATACGATCGATTCTGCTTTCATCAGAGATTTCCTGCATGAAAAGGGTTTTGTCGCTTATATTTACCTTAATGCCTAATGGACTAGAAGAGATAAGTCATGACAAATTTCCCACAGGAAAAGCACAAGGGGGTTCCAATGCAATACCATGGCAGGAGCTAGATCTAGTGAACGTCAAGGAGATATGGTGCTTCTGATGTGTCTTTAGGCACCATCGACGTCAACGGCATCTTCAGGGGGCGGTGGGATAGCCTAGTTGTTAAAGCGTTTGCCTGTCACGCCGAAGACCATCGTTTTATTTCTATCATGAGTGAAAGCTATTTCTAGTGTCTCCTGTGACATTGCTGAAGCATTGCAACATCATTTTCTAGCTGCTACAAACTGTGGACAAAAGGGAAACTCAAACCTAAACAAATACACAACACATAGCACACGAAGTAGTACATCAAATGTTTAAACCCATTCAGTACATCAGCCCCAAAAGGGTACAATGTTGGTACAATGGAAGATCGTGACCGAGGAAGCTTATCACACATTCTAGTGACACATCAGAAATTAGAACCCATGTGAGCTTTAAGAATGCCCTTTGACGTCATACGTTGGTGTATATTTAGACAGTTCACTGACTAATCAGCGTCACAATAGGATATGTCTATTGTAAGTGGAAGTACACCGTCATTTATCGCATCGGTAATGATAGCTGTAATTGACTGCAAATGAAGAGCCCTCGCCATGGACCCGAGTGTGTGAAATATGAACACGTATGTTTTCCATGATATGGTTTTGATTTTCTACAATATACTTAGCTTCGTGACTTCGTCAACTGGTTACATTCGTGTTGTATTTTCTTGACGCCCATATAAAGATCTTCTGAGGTTCTCGGCGCATGTTTCGCTTGTTGAGACTGAATGCTATCGTAACCAATATTCCACTGTGTTCGGAACCGCAGCCCACATTCCACAAAGATTTTACAAGCTCATTCATATGAATTGTATCCGTACAAGTAAACCCTCCTTCTACAGTTGTGTATCCGTACAAGTAACCCTGATTCTACAGCGTTGTATCCGTTCAAGTAACCCTCATTATACACTGTTGTATCCGTACAATTAACCCTCATGCTACAACGTTGTATCAATACAAGTAACCCTCATTCTACAGCGTTGTATCCCTTCAAGTAACCCTCATTCTACAGCGTTGTATCCGTTCAAGTAACCGTCATTCTACAGCGTTGTATCCGTTCAAGTAACCGTCATTATACACCGTTGTATCCGTGCACGTAACCCCCATTCTACAACCTTGTATCCGTACGAGTAATCCTTATTCTACAGCGATTTATCCGTACAAGTAACCCGCATTCTGCAGCGTACAATCCGAACACATCCCAGAGTGTAGAAACCACAGGAATAACATACATTCTAGTGCGCAATATTCACATAAGGCCGTCACAGCCCGAGTAAATTGGTCCACAAGTTGAATTCTTCTCCTGAAAGATGTTATGCCCGAATAATTAAACCTTTGAAGAGCAGCCCCTCTTTCATTTTATACGCGGCAGGTAACAAGATGAGCGACAACCAAATTATCTTGAAATCTTCTCGCGCTTACTTTAATCATGGTACATCGGTGTTTTCCTGAGACTCTTGACCCAGGTACTCCGAGACGCCCAATTATTTCTGAATCTATTCAAATACACCTGAAGTAGACAGCTGAGTATGAACATCACCCTACACGATCAGTGGTAGCACAACTTGAAGACTGTTTAACATGTACTGAGAATAAAAAGTTAAGCGCCATCCAATATAGGTTGTCTGTAAGAAAATCTTAGAAAAACCCAAGGAAACAAAAAAAAACCCGAAAGAAACCAACTATCATAGTTTGGTTTGGTACTTTTCAGTTTAAAACAAAACCATCAGTGAAATTATCTTTTACTTTAAACAGGATGTATGCCCTTTTGGAAAACAGTTACCTTTTTCTGAAAAGTGAAAATCCGAAACGACTGTTATACTGTCACATGACTGTCAATTTGAAACGTAAGTTTAATAGTGTTGTTTAAGCAGTAATATAATTTTGCTTTAAAATGCAGAACCATTATATATTTAACAATATTTCCTTTAACAGAAAATACAGACGATTATGATATCCCTAAATCAGTTACCATATGAACCTTCTCTAACGGTGGATTGGTCTTTCCGATTATTTTAAAATAACATTTGCACAGCATGTTAGTTTTGAAATAGGTTGGTGCTTAACTTTTCATCCTGGGCTTGCGAATTGTTTTGTTCTTAACTCTATAATATGCTAGGTTTTCACAGGGAGGGTGTGTACCACGGGAAAGGGCAGGCAAATCAGAGGTTGTAGCATGAAGTGAAGTTGTATGGTGTTATGCCGCGTTTAGCAATTTTCGAGCAGTATCACAGCTGGGAATACATATTCACATATTTCATCCATATGGGGAATCGAACTCTTCGACGTGACGAGTGACCGCTTAAACCGGACCTTAACCACTAGGCTACCCCACCGAACCTGTAGCGTAAAGAACGACCCATAAGTATTGATGCGAAGAGGCTTGTCGTGACTTAATGACAGTGGATGCTTGAAGATAATCAATAACAGATGTATTAACAAAACTGTCGACCATGCTACGCATGTCTCTCGACAGTTGAGTCGGTCTTTGATGTGTCGAACTGGGCGACAACTGGCCTAGGTCCTTACATATTCCGTATGTTGTCACCACTGTGTGTTGTTGTCAAACGCGGCGTATTTATTACTACGTCCTTCCAGTTTTACGCACCGGTATTTGGCAGTATGATTAATACATAACTTTATATATTTAAAGTTATTACTGGATAGCATATTCACTAAGAGTAATCCTCAAACTAAACCCCATGAAGTTTGAGCAAGTGTGAATAAGTGCGTTTATATTTATGCCGCACTCAGCTATATGGCAGAGATACATGGTTGGTTCTATGAATAATCGGCCTGGACCAGACAATCCTGTGACCTACTGCATACCCAGTTGTGATACGATGGCATGTGTCCACCGAGTCAATGAGTCCGACTACCTGATCCCGTTAGTCGCCTCTTATGAAAACCACGGGGGTACCGAGGACCAGTTCTAACCCGGATCTTCACGGTTGACCAAAGCATATTAACCATGGGTATTACAACTAAATAATTCTAACATAACCAAGAGCAGTGATCATCCTCATGTGATGAATACTCGGTCAAGACTAGATGGGACCAAGTCCTGAGTAGTTCACACCTTGTGATTAAGTCTAATGCATTAGCGTATAGTCGACTCTAATGGCCGTATTTTCCCTAACTAAAGTAATTACCGTGTAAAGGATCGACAGGGCAGTGCGTCATTATCTCAGAAGAGGAACGTCATATGACATCAGATATACCTGGACCGCGTAGACCTGAAAATCAATATCCCCACCTGGGCACACACGTGCATGAAAGATACAGTTAACAAAATCTCCCCCAACGAGACGCTGTGCCGAGACAGGTAAGGCTAGGTATTATTACCCGAACTACAAATCGCAGATGCTTAAATCAGGAAGACATAAACAATAAACAACACACTTGGACCTCTCCTTTAAACCAAATGGCAATTATTGACGTACATTACAGAAGATATCACATATAATCCCAAGCAAAGTTCAATTCAATTTCCATTTGAAAGTATATTTTTACTCACGCGAAACTGCAAAGACACTTTCGATTTGGGGAGATTGAATCGCCTGCAGAATCCTCCCGATGTTCACTGGAAGTCCTAGTTGTGAATTCCAAATTGCAACTCACGGCACATTATCGATCATAATCTTCAGACTGAAGTTGTTTTCATTAAAAAAAGTATCGAACGTTCTTGACGAACATCATATGCTGCTGATGTCAGGTTTAAGGGACGCAAACCAGCGTTCTCAAGTTTCCTCTGAAAATCCCATTAGACATTGGCTTCAATAAAACTGGCAATGTAAAACTGGGATGTACTTGAAATTGAAGTTTACACGCCATATCACTTCAAACACCAGCAGTGTTCTAGGCACTGAAGTCTCAGTGTTTCTGGCACGTGCACTTTAATGTTTGACATGACCGGAAATGGAAGTCGTTATCTAACGAAAAGACCCAGGAATGACGTCAAAACTGTCGTCACGAGTCTTACACTGACCATTAAAGGTTCAAAATACACACCATGTGACATACACATTGCTTGTGGCAAAAACATTCAATAAACTCCTTTCGAACAGAGCTTAGGGAGAACAGACACTCCACTGCCTCCAGAGCCAATAGCATCCTCGACAAATCCCATAGCTTTAGCCGATGTGAGTCCATCAATTTGCTCGTATATCTCAATAATGACTAAAGTAAAGTCCACAAATCTATTATCAAATTACGTTTACATCACCATAGCTGCTCGATGTAGTCCTCTGGAATATGAATAGCCGGAACACCTTCTGGGAGCTTTTGTTTCATTCAGATCGTTCCTGTTTATAGCACATGACAGCTCAAGGTTTCCTGCTAATGCCTTTCCGGACATTTGTCACATGTTGCTCCTTCCACCATATTGATTCTGTGACAGGTGACGAATACTGTGCTTATCTCCGGGTGGAGCCACGCAACATTCTGGGCGTATCGCGAGAATCGACGAGATCTAACGTTCAATGGGCATATACCATTGACATCTCTCCCCAGATCTGAAGAGGCTCTGTTGCCATGGAAAGACAGCGCTATAACGGCTACTTTCATCTCGTATTACTTAAGTGTTATATGATATGTTGAATGGACTGAAAATCATGTTTACATATTAGCCGCCCCGTGCAGTACGGCATCATGGTAAAGTGAAATAATTATTTTCACGTTTTCGCATATTGTTTGTATTCTCATTGTTGTTTTCCAAATCGACATTCCCCGACACTTTTGTAACTCGATTTATGTTTAACGTCCTTTTCTGTTTGTTTGTTAATCTGCTGTCTGATGCCTAACGTCATGTACATAATCAGGTCAAACAGTCGAGCGATTGCCTTCATGATCATCGAAGTACGTATTTCGGAAACATAACCTGCGTCAACTAACGTAAGTCAGTGAGTCAGATGACTTGAAAAATTTCAGGGTAATGTCGAGCATGAAAAGAATCATTAAGGTATTAAAATTAAAATTTTGATCATTCGTGATTATACATTATTAGAATTTAGTGGCCTTCTTTGTACAGGTATTTTAATGCAAACATATGTAGTCGTAAATATAATGTGAATCCTGACACATTTTACTTGTTTTCCACCGAATTTCCAAGGTGGAATAGCGTGTAAACATGAGTGATGTTTGACGCCGCAAGTGAATATACGTCTTTGGACGCCGCAAACTCCAACCATATGGTGCGGTGCACTTAATCGAGCCTGGGCCGATTCAAACATAACCTGCTATAATAACTATAATAACTATAATAACTATAATAACATAATGCTCTTTAAGAAAAGGACGTGAAACGTACAAAGATAGAAAGGACGGCAGTGTAGCAGAGTGGTTAAAGCGCTCGCTCGTCACACAGAAGACCCGGGTTCAGTTCCCTTACGGGAGTGAATGAGTGAGTGATATTGCTGGAATGTTGCAAAAGGCGGCGTAAAACTAAACTCACTTAATCAACCACCCATTCACTCACTCACTCCACAGTATGTAAAAATTCGGGATGTTACTGAGCCATATCAACCACTGTGGGTAATTTCTGTATGCATTAAAGCTAAAGTGAATGCCTAGCAGTATTCCACCTATATGGCTGGTGTCGAGTCTGGACCAGACAATCCATGGACCAACAGCATGAGCATTAACAACTTGGATACGATTACATGTGTCCACCGAGTCAATGAGTCTGACTACCCGATCCCGTTAGTCGCCTCTTATGAGAACCATGACGGTATCGAGGACCAGTTCTAACCCGGATCTTCACGGTTGACCAAAGCATATTAACCATGGGTATTACAACTAACTAATTCTAACATAACCAATAGCAGTGATCATCCTCATGTGATGAATACTCCGTTAAGACTAGATGGGACAAGTCCTGAGTAGTTCACACCTTGTGATTAAGTCTAATGCATTAGCGTATAATTGACAGAAATGCCCTTGAGGGTGTATTTAAAAGATTTCCGGAATTCATTGTAAACACGAAGGGTGCAGTGTGAATGACTGTCATACACAGGTGCATCATAGAGTCACATTAGTACACGTCGTCTAAGTCACATCGTCACGTCCAAAACTGTTCGCGTTACAGAATACATTTCCTTGTGTTGGGGAAACATTCCGTACTTGTTGTTTTTTTCTTTGACGACACATGATTATGTATTAACTAACAATCCACTGTCACAAGTGTTGGTTTTATATTCATAGCTTTTGCAACTGCTTAACTGACCTTGACCTAATAGTTTTATTGACCTTGACCTGACTGTTGACCGACAGGATACGTTTCATGTTACAGGGTGGACATGGAAGAGAAACTATAAACAGTAAAGTATCTGGGAGAAGAGATGGTGAAGATGGCTGCGCTGATAACCTGGACAAAGAGGGAGTAATTGTTCAACTAGATTCAGAGGCAGAAAGGAAATAAGTACAGTATGGGATCTGACGCCTCATTTCACTACTAAATCGTGTATCTACATTGTGTGTTACAGTACGAGACTTGTGACAGTCGATACTTGTGTCCATGTTCCCGGCGGCGTGAACATATTTTCTGCATCTCTCGTTTGCATTTCGCTCAGTTCAGTTGATCAACTAAAGCCTGTCTCGTCTCGGGCCCCGGGGCTCATGTACATGCTTGGTAGACAGCTGTGCTGTCAAATAACGCTCTACTTAATATCAGGAAATATGACGAATAGGCAACTGTTTCCTTGGGGAAATGCGACTGGAGTAGGTAACATCACTAAAACTGTCAGGGCAGCAATTTACTAAATGACAGCTAAGCCCTAGGGTACATTTGTACTACATAACGCTGACCCGGTAGCATGTTGACCCATTGTAGTCAGTCAACCAGATGACCTGCCATTTTATGCCCGCTTCAATAGCATCACGCATACGGTGAGCTCGAGCAAGTCAGTTGGGTTGAAACAACTGCATATTACTTTTCACATTTCACGAGATATTACTTTGATATAACAAGACTGACATACGGCCAACTACCAGTTCGCTGTCACTTGCCAATAAGCTTCAATCAACGAGAACAATTGCATTGCCCATATGAGATATTTTAAAATGATTTCTAAAGAGAGTAAGTTTGGTTAACTCCGCTTTTAGCAATATTCCAGCAATATCACGGCGGAGAACACCGGAAAATGGGCTTCACACATTCTACCCATGTGGAAAATCGAACCCGCGTATTCGGCGTGTCGAGCGAACGCTGTAACCGCTACCCCACCGTCCGATATTAAAAGAGATAATATGAGCAGACGCCAAGAGCATGGATGCGAAAATGGGAACGGAATACATAATTATACAATTATCCGCATTGTCGGTGTTGCAATAAAGAGGGAGTATAGTTTTACAGCGCTTTTAGCAATCGGTGGTATAATAACTGAACACAAGAAGATAAAGGGGAATGTCGCAGAGAACAATAATTATTAAGGGCGGAAAATACGGGCAGTTAAAATACGAAACAATTGAAACTTTCACGTACTGAGCCGTCATGTTATGCACGGGCCGACTCCACGAAGGTGGGCAACGTCACAACCTTCATACACCTGAAGCCTGAACTTGATGTTCCAGTTTCTCGCTCTAATTAAACATCTCGTGTAAATAATACAGCACCTAAACAGACCAACGTCAACGTCAGCGGGTACTTACATACACAGCCGGAGTGAAATATGTACGGTTCACAGTGTTAAAGATAAGACCGGTACAGTAGAAGTTTTTTTTGGTTATGGCAAATACCGATAGCACTAACCACCTGTGTTCTGCGGTTCGTGTACTATGTATTGTTATCTGAATTAACTGATACAATAAATCTTGAGGAGCTATTATTACATCGTTTCGTGATACACTTTGCGATTCAATTATTTACCTCAACATTTAATATGATCATGTATACACTCCCTGTTTCTTGCGAAATCCTGTCTCAGAGATACGTTCCGAATCAATACCATGTAGTAAAATGAATGATAACATACGTGAGATCCTTTAGGTTGGCATGTTTAATATTTTTCTAAAACTGTACTTGTACAAATAATGAGGACTTCTAAATGAAAGCTACCAAATGCGACTGACGGATTTCCGAAGATGGCTACGTGGCGGCCATATTGATATTTCAATTTTCCATGATGACTTTAAGAAATGTCCATGTAATTTCGCCCAAAATATCAGCAACGTTGAGCTGAATCCACAAAAACGCTGTAGATGAGGAGGAAAAGGAAGAACTGCATTTTAGTAAAGAGGCACGAAACTGCGAGGGGATGGCAAGAAGCAGTGAGCCTAACTATATTCTCGATGTCCAATGTCTGTAACGTTATCATTTTATTCCGAAGGGATCATTACCAAAGCCACATCCAAAGATTCACATACGTGGGCAATGTGGTTCACGATACACCAGCCATCATACCACCCTGGGGTATGACATTTGTGAAATAATGCAGAAAATGAAAACGATATGTCATTTGATACATCTTGGATAATGGTATGTCCTCAGATAATATGATTATAAAATACGTTCAGAATGGGCTTGGGTGAATTCCCGTCATAATTAACAGCCAAAGATTTGGATTGTTTGAATTAGATTTAGACAGGGGCTGTTTTATAAGGACACAAAGAGTATGATCTTTTAAAAACATGGTGTCCAGATATTCAAGCCAGCACTGTTTACAATATACAATGATTGACAGTATTGGGAGCTGACACTTGTTTGACCATTCATTGAGATGGCATCAGGTATGAATAGTGTAAACATTAGAATCAGTTATGTCCTTATGATGAAGTCATCTGGAAGAGGTGGGTAGTGTCTCCAAAACAAGCTCTTTCAGAACACGTGAAGGAGGGAATCACTTTAACAAACGACTGTAGTTGCAAATTGCATTTTAATGCATTTTTACTGCTTTTTTACATCCCCGCGTCTACACTAACACTTAGTTTCCTCATATATACATTTTGTCAGACACAAACCATTAGTCTTAAATTGGAAAGGACCCCCAGTGAATTGAGAAATTCAAAACCCGTGGAAATCTAGACTTGCTTCTTATAAGCCTTTAGCAACGGCTAGGTTGAGAAAAGAATAACGTGTTTAAGGGATGTACTTAGGCCATTGTCCGTCAGTTAGATCACACATTCTTCCAAGTGACATTATCGTTACTATACTAACAGTTTTATATTAGTAGTGATTTTGGAGATTAAACTGTATATCGATATGAGGTCAAAGTATCCCCAGAACTTGAAAAAGACATATGCCAACATATAATACCAAGATATACCAACATGTACCAAGACAGATACCAATATAAACAGTAAATACCCGTGAGGATAATGTGCTAGAATTGGTCCTCAGTAGCCCCTGCTTGTCGCAAGGGGTGTCTAACGGGATCGGATTGTCAGGCTCGCTGACTGGGTTGACACGTGTCATCGTATCCGTATTGTGTAAATCAGTGGCATGTTGTTGATCACTAGATAGTCTGGTCTACATTGGATTATGTACAGACCGCCGCCAAATAGCTGGATGTTTACCCAGTGCTGTGTTAAACAAGAAACCGACCATATAAGGTAAATACATGTCTCAGATGGTATAAAACGGATCATTAAGGTGAGCTAACGATACTACCCCAAACATAGACGGACCCAGAAGAACAGTGCAGTGTCAATGCATCAGTCTATTCGCTGAGAACTATTCTGAGACCAGGAGATGACACATCCACAAGTCCTGTGTAGCCTCCTTAGAGTTACAAACACATGTAATGTGTTTCTCGCTTTGTCAGTCTTCACTTCCAAGCTGGACACAATATATCACTAAACACGTTTTCTTGACTTACAAGATAATAGATTAATGACATCTGCTATTTCAGGTTTATCGACCTTGGTTGTAGGATCGTACATCAAGTTTAGCCCTGATTGTTTCTAGGTTTGTCAGATACAGGCCGTAACAGGCCGTACACATGAGCCTCACGGTAGTACGTAACACCTCTGAGACAAGCATCCTTCAAATTTAACCTTCCATATATGGTCATAATAACTTAAAGACCTTTTAGTGGTATTTAATGCCCATCAGGAAATGCTGCAAGGTGTTTGCTCCCAGCTTCGAGGGTAAAGTATGTGATTATTATTTAGTCGAGGAAGCCTATCTACAAACGCAAACACAATTTACATTGCAGCTGATGTACAGTGCGTGGCGACTGATGTACAGTGCGTGGCGACACACTTAAAAGGCAAGTTCGGAAGCATTCATAGAGCCATTTAATTTCATGTTAATATGTTTAGGTGAACGCGACTTTGAACCGTGATGACGACAAAATGGCGAACTTTACGTAGACATTTCACAGTTTAAATGAAACCTGCAAGAACAGAGTTGGAAAACTCAATCAGAGGATCGTGCGATGGGTAAGCCACAAGAAATGGCGGCCTTTGGCAACAAATGGTGTAGAGGTTTTAGCGAGCGTCTTTGTTACTACAGGTCTGCTACAGTTATATCAGATTTCACAATAAGAACACGCCATTTTCCACAGACAACCGTCCAAAGCATCTGTAAACGACATGACCAGACACTCAAATTTCAGTCAGTCTGAAACTGGGTGTAACCGGTTTCATTCTGTTACATCCAGTCTGTGTGACCGAGTTTCCACCGAATGCATCATTACATTGCTAAATGATGCATGATGCCATAACTTGTCCTGGACGAGATAATGACCACTGGGTCCATCTTATTTCCAAACTGTCGTTCTGCACCTTCAAAACTCCGGAGCTGAGTATCTGTTGGCTATAGGAACGGTAATCTAAACACTGGAGCTAAGTATTTGTTGGCTGTAGGAACATTAATTAAAATACAGGAGCTGAGTATCTGATGGCTGTAGGAACGTTAATAAAAACAGTGGAGCTGAGTATTTGTTGGCTGTAGGAACGTTAATCAAAAACAGCAGCTGAGTATCTGTTGGATGTAGGAAAGTTAATTAAAATACAGGAGCTGAGTATCTGTTGGCTGTAGGAACGCTAATCAAAATACAGGAGCTGAGTATCTGTTGTCTGTAGGAACATTAATCAGAGAATGACCTATGACCGCTTTGTGAAAAGGGACCTTAGTCCCCGTTGCATAAAGCGATCGTAACGCTTTGGTGACCGTAACTCCCATGCTTTAACAGAGACTTACGACAATCGTAGTGTTAAAGTCGCTTTGTGAAAACGGACCTTGTCCCCGTTGCATAAAGCGATCGTAGCGCTTTGGTGACCGTAACTCCCACGCTTTAACAGAGACTTACGACCGTCGTAGTGTTAAACTCGCTTTGTGAAAACGGACCTTGTCCCCGTTGCATAAAGCGATCGTAGCGCTTTGGTGACCGTAACTCCCATACTTAACAGAGACTCACGACCGTCGCAGCGCCATGATCGCTTTAAATTGTGACACCGGCCCATGGACTGTTTCTGTCATCTGCAATACAGCAAATTCTAACCCAGAATCTACGCGTGGCACGTCTCGTCGGCGATATTTCAGCCATTTTTTGGTATAACTGATTGAATCGCCTACCCTGAATTCCGAGAGCATCTTCATCAGGGACTCGCTGTCATACACGATAGTAGACTGAACAGACTTCAAATACCATTTATCTGTACTGCCACAGAGTGAAAACACCATGCCATGCACACACAAATGTTTAGCAGGAGGTAGGCCAATCGTTAACATCTGTTTCACCTGTTTTTCATTTTAGGTCATAAATGGACCTCTCAAATCACCTGATTTTCACTTCAATAGGGACCCTACAGCACAAATTCAAACAGACAATGAGAGGGGCATGCAGTACATAAAGACGGTCGCTTTTTGTTCGTGGTTTAGTGTGACAGAAGATATTCAGAGGTTTTTCTAACACCTTCCTTTCCGTCGGCCCATATAAACACAAAACCGGCTTTCATCGTTATGTTCTCGATCCTATAATTTGTACTGTGGTTTCACTGTTCTTGATCACCCCAGAACTGAAAACGGTTCCTGAATATGAAATAATGCCTTTAAAAATAACGTTTAATAATAAATGTTTGAAATCACGCTATACACCTTATTCGGTGAAGGGTGAGACGTTTTGAAAACGAGGTCTCATAGGTTACAGCATTCAGATCAAAGTCGGGGTACCACAGATACCAATTTTATTCAACTCGTTGTTAAAACCTTTATGTTTCGTGTTCAATCCTATTGCAGGTTCAGGTCAAATCAGCCATCACTATGCCAATTTCGCAGATGGCTTTCAGGCGATCGTCAAAAGTTGATGTATTAAACAGAAATTTCTTTTGGTTAACGTGAATTTATTATCAACGATGACGATCCCTAAAACCCAGGCCACTTGCGTTCAAATGCGGTCTATTGAAACATCTGCTTCATGGAAGAATCAAGAAAATAAATCATTACCATATGAATGACATTGTTCTTTTTTCAAAGGCGATTTTCGGGCCCGTTTTCCTAAAGGATTCCGTGAAAAACAGAAATGCTAATAGGAAGTAAACATTCATAATCTGAAAATATCCAAAACATGAAAATTTACCAGTGAGGGAAAGGACAACACGTAATGATAAATGGTAAGTGACTGAGTTTGGTTTAACAGCTTCTTGAACACTATTCAGATTATATCACGACGTTCGTGTTTAATATGGGAAGAAATCCCGAAGTAATGCAGGTGTACCGGAGAACATGTACACATCAGAGTTTGAGGGCATGAACAAATAGATACGGGCAGACTGAATCGAAATCAGGTTCTAAGACTCTGCAACAGGTTCAGGTTTAAATGGTCTGATTGAGTTTAAAAGTTCCAGAAGATTTTATTTTAAGAAGGCACAGAGAAGCACACATGACTGACCAATATCACATGGACTGTGAGTTCAGTGTCCAGTAGGTGTATGAAATCCATTCAGTTAAGCTGGACAAAATGGAAATTAAATTATTGAAATTTCTCTGTATGTAGATATCTTGGAGGATAAATTAATCAATACTCACGACATTGACGCTACGCATACTCCGGCCCATAACAGAATAATCACACTCCACGCTGAATGCCTCGTTCTGATGGTCATACAGCTTTGAACAAGTTAAAGTGAGTTATTCACTACTCTACCTGTGTGACGTCGAGCTTTCCTCGTGCTCGGAATAAACAGACGGAACTTAACCGTCGTGACGAGGTACAAAAATAACCCAACATTCGAATGAAGTTACATACTCGTTATAACGCGATTCACAATTAAAAATTAAATTCAAGTTTTACCCCTACCTACATTATTAAAAAAACATACGAAAACATATGATCTTATCATACGCCAACAATTCTTTAATACAATCACCTCATTAGCATTTTACAATTGTTACTTTCGTTGACATTCCAGGGACAAATTTTATAAGGACAGAATATACATCGATGACGGGCTACGGCATAGTTGTCTCCCTTGGATATACAAATACATAGACATGTATCGTTATTATCGAATGTTATTCGGGTTAGTTCATGAATGACACATTTAGATCGTGGGCTGTGAGTAGTAAGGGATGGAGGATGTATCACATAAGGTTGCACTAAGAGGATGGTCCTGCCTTGGTAGGGAAAGATGAAACCTTACTGAATCAGTCTGAGGAGGGGCGTTCAATGGGGAATGATGTAAAAAAAACCATGAATTCCAAATACCACTTTGTTTACAAAACAGGTTAAACATTCCTAGTCAACACGACATTAGATAGGATGATCATTGCGCTAGCTTGTGGGCTTAACCAATAGCGTTGTGCCTTTGTTTGTGAAACAGGTCGTGATTAAGTTTTTATTTCAAGTTTCATTGAGGTTACAACTGTGGGTGCAACCTTCTTACACATATACGCCAACAACTAGTAGATGTCTGTGTTGAAAAAAATAATGCGGTTGCATATCGTATTGTGGCATCTAACGTCTACGTCAGTAACAACTATCTTGTTTTTGATTTACTATCATCACGGATGTTACTTCCACTGTTGCTCCCACAGCTGATGTTACCATTACAACAGTTTGTAATGATGTCATTACTACAACTATGTTGTTGCAATTACCACAGCTTGAAATGATGTCATTACTACAACTATGTTGTTGCAATTACCACAGCTTGAAATGATGTCATTACTAGAACTATGTTGTTGCAATTACTACAGCTTGCAATGATGTCATTACTACAACTATGATGTTACCATTACCACAGCTTGAAATGATGTCATAACTAGAACTATGTGGTTGCAATTACCACAAGTATCACTGTTGATGTCATTACGTTACTAATACAGCTATTGCTATCACTACAGCTACTACTTTTGTTGTCATTACTACAGCTGTTACTGATATTTTCATTACCACAGTTATTACAGTTCCAGCTGTTCCTGATCATGATGCTAAAACTACGACTGTTACTGCCGCTGTTGCTGTTTCTAGAACTATTTACATATTACTACTACAGCTGTTACTGTTCCTGTTACTATTGTAACAGTAGATTTCACTCCTGTTACATTTAACAACTATTTACACTAATGAATAGTTTAGCAACTCTTGCGTTCAATATCTAATTTCAACTACCGACACTACAAACGTAGAACACTACAGTACTACGTCTTCAACAACTACAACGACAACAACAACTACTACTGTCATTAACACCACTACACCCCCTTCCCCCTCTTCACCCACTAGTGTGCAGGCTGTATGCGCTCCTGCGTATAACGTCAGCTTCTACTCTTAAGCCGCTTCTACTATTATTAGGCTAAACACATTAAGTGGAATGTTTCCCTGGCATCGGCGCTTCACTTTTATTTGTGCGCGTAACAATGTTTAATTGCCATTTACAAATAATAATTTTGACTTTACCGCGTTCCTATCATCTATTTTGTGCACTGAAAGAATGTCTGTAAGAACGAATGTGACTGAATCTACAGCTCATTAACACGTGCGAAAAACACTAAAAAAATTATTAAAAATGTTTTCCCCTCTCTTCACTTTTTTCCATCAAACATGAAAGAAAGTCCTACCGCCCTCGTCACTTTTGAAAAAAAACAATGTGCCTAGAAACATTCATTTTTTTTATCCAGTCTCAAATAGCTACTGCTTTAATAGTCAGATACTACTACTGCCGCTACTGCTGCTGTCACTACTACCATTTTACAACCATTGCTTTTACCACTTTAATCAACAGGTACTATTTATAATGTCGACACGTCTGCTATTCATAGCCCAAACATTTGGTCGTTATGTGAGTTACAGGTTGATATCTGTCACTTCAACCAAATACTATCAATAAGTCAACTCCAGGCATTTTTACCTCGTGTCAATGCAAACTACAATACAGAAACGTAGTACAGAGGAATGCCAAGGAATTGGGTTTAGTGTTCGTGTTTGACAATGGATGTTTACTGAATAATCATTCCGTACAAAATGGTAGTGAAATCTCCACTATCAATTGACGTCATAGTGAGTGTCAGTTTATAACGAAATTAAACAGTCATACATCGCCCCAGTGACCCGCATATCAGGTGACAGAATTCCGATTCAAACCCACATGGCCTTGCCACACCTTCGTAGATTGAGACGCATGAACCTTTAGCATTTCATATAAAGCTGACGTGTTCCGCGTGACCGGAGTCGAGAAAACGTGCCCTGAAGTATTACTAGTTCCATGATAGTGACAAGCACAACCGCCCTTACACGCTTCCATGTTACTAGTTGTGAGATGGCATTGCGTAGAGAACTTTCGAGTGGCATTCCACTTTCGTTAGAGGGATTGTAAGGGCGTTACGTCAAGACTCGGTCAGACCTCGCAGAGTGTATTCATGTTCGTTGTTTGTAAGTTTTGTTTACAGTGTCCCACGTTTTGTGTTGAGGAAATCTGGTGATGTGGTGGTCCCGAAGACTGGTAACTATAACCGGAAAGACTTTTGCCCATACAAACGAGTGACTGATAGCATAAGCAAAAACAGTCAGATTGCGTATTGTGACAGCCTCAGTCCCCAGATAGCAACTATACTATGGAAGGGCTGGATATTGAGTTGGACCCGGGTACCCGTGTCAGTAACATGATCCGTTGTGATCATTTGAGTAATAGATTAAACAAAGTATTATATTGTTCTTTCAAGGTTGTAATGCCTTTGAAGATTTAGACATAATTTACAGTAACTTCTTTTCAATATAATACATGGTTAAAATATTTGAAAACTCGACATTTTAGCCTCCGAGCTGAAGAACATATTGCCAGTTCTTGCAAATTTGATGACTGGAATTAACATAACGGGTATCCGAGTAAGGTAGGATATCTGGGAGTGGGGCGCCCGGATAGAAAAATTGGACCCGCCCCAACCCTATACAGTGGAGAGTAAGAAATTCAAAGGGTTGGTGCAAAATACAAATCCCAGTCAAACATTTTCTTCATAATGCTCAGCATAAACATGGACATATTTATAGATGTAATTAGTCATTCACACGAGAGCGCCATTTTGTCTGTGTGCGGGAGATGTCATTTCCTACAAATATTCGTCCCACATGACCAGCACGTGCATAAGTACGGCGGCGTATTAGGGCCACGGTGAAAATCTTTTTTGGTGACAAATATCCTATTTCTGTGGTCATCTGTGACAACCATCCTATTCCTGTGGGCATCTGTGGCAACCATCCAGTAGCTGAGGTCATTTGTGGCAACCATCCTGTTGCTGTGGACATCTGTGACAATCATTCTGTTGTAATCATCTGTGACAAAAATCCTGTTGCTGTGGTCATCTGTGACTATGATCCTGTTGTGGTCATCTGTGACAATCATTCTGTTGCTGTGGTCATTTGTGACAACTATCCTGCTGCGGAGGTCATCTGTGACAACCATCCTGTTGTTGTGGTCATCTGTGACAATCATCCTGTTGCTGAGGTCATCTGTGATTATCATCCTTTTGTTGTGTCTGTCTGTGAGAACCATCCAGTTGCTGTTGATATTGATTCAATCACCATTTGGCTTCCACTAACTATAACATGCAACTTACTGACTTACAATGAATATCACCAAAAAGCAGTCCTTGGATGGAATAATATTAGCATCAGTGTGGAGGATTCTGCCCCCATGTATTAGCATATGATGTGCAATAGGGAATGGGCAGTATGGGTGTCAAGAGTATAGAGATCATATAAGGATATTTCAGCTTATTGTTCATGCGAACCTCTCTGGTGAGTGAGTGAGTTTAGTTATATGCCGCTTTTAGCAATATTCCATCAATATGATGGCCGGGAATGAGCTTCGCATATTGTACCCATGTAGGGAATGGAACCATGGCTGGTGAAACTCACAGACACAGCCATGTTGATAATAGCCAAAAGACTGTAGAACTGAGGTGCAAATGCATCAGCTCTATCCTGGTGTAGCTACAGTGGAGACAGTGCCTCCATGTCAGGCCAGAAAGTCATACCTGTATCACAGACTACATGACTAATCCCATACAAACAGGTCTCTTATTTGAGATCCTGATTATTTCTAAAATACATATTCTACACAGATGTACCTCCACATCTGAATCTGTGAAGCAAAAGGTGGCGTTGAATGTGCTAAATAATAAAGTGGCCCCCAGTTTCAGAATTCAGGGATTAATTCCCTCACCAACTTTCCATCTGACATTTCATCATGTGTTAGAGGTGACACCTCAGCTAGTTCGGTGTTTATGTTTACTTTCCCCTGACAAGGTTCAACATTAACTGTTGGTACATGGATGCTGTGTTGACAAGGGAGTTAACTCTGTAAGGTTGAGGTTGATGGTAAACAGGCTTAATTGTCTTGTTTGTAAACCTAAATTAACTTTCTCGCTTCCATGTCATGAGGGTGAAGAAAAAGTACATGTCTTCACGTGAAAATTATATTAAGCAGCTGTCACATAAATACTGAAGAAGTCCAAGGGTACGGATTTACCTGAACCTCCAACACCGATACAGACGTCCAAACTACTAAGAAAAAGGGAGAATTTCAACGGACTTAAATGTGTTAGTGAGATCCTCATTTTGAAACATGTAATTTCATGAGGAAACTACTGCCTTAAATTTCAAACTTTATGTATTATATACCATTCAAATGACACCACAGACATGAACAGTCAAGTCTTGCTAATCCAGCCTCCATTTATCTGACAATCGTCTCTATTCAACACTTTTGTGGTAACAGATGGAATAAACGTAACTTGGTCTCATTTAATTCGTCTGACATCATCGTTAATATGACAATTTGTTGCGCAACAGTCAGTGTAGGATTAAGGAGACTGTAATTGTTAAAAATAACATTGTTAAAAACAAAACAGTGTCAGTTTAAATGGGGGCTCTATTATATGCCAAATGGGTACAAAAAATATGAAATCAAAATCATTGAGGTATCATGCATCAAAGCAAATAAACCTGTAACAAGCGATAGTGATAAGTTAAAAAAATATTCATGAATCATCCCTTGATCTCTTGTGTGACACTTGACAACCTGACAGTAGTGAGGTGAAGTGGAGAAGCTCCCTAGCCAAGAAGGTCCCAAACTGAGTGGTCAAAGTCTTTGTTTGTCACACTGAAGACCAAGGTTCGATTCCCCTCATGGGAACAATGTGTGAAGCCTGTTTCTCAGGTTTCACACTTTATTATTGCTGGATTATTGCTAAAAGAGGCATAAAACTAAACCCTCTCACTCACTCATGTGTACAACGTGTGAAGCCCATTTCTGGTTTCTTCCACAGTATTATTGCTGGAATACTGTTGAAAGCTCTATAAAACCAATTCACTCACTCACACACCTGAAGTCTGAGGGGACTCATCAGGTCTTGTGGGGAGTATTGGGGAGAGGGGATATTGCCAACTCTTACCTGTTGTGGGGGGAACATGTCTAGCAGCCTGTTATCCATGATATTGATGCCTGGTGCCTTCCATCCTGTCGCCATCTAGATCTGTCCCGTCACCAAGTATACAAAACTCAGCTCCGTCTCACCTGAAATCACAGTCCACAGAGAACCAGTCATGGACAATCCCCAAGAATTAATGTTGAATCTGGTGAAGTGAATTGTCAAATATATTCCTGGAAATCTTAACTTTACTGCAATTAGATGGCATGGATCTCCATGTAAATCACCACTCTGCGCCAATGATTACTGCGACTACTCCCCGTCTCTTGACACCAAAACAAACAGAAATTATAATGATAGTTACATAACTTTTGAACAAATGACCTACAAATTAAAAACAATTTTTTCTTATTATATCAAAAGGAGATCATTAAGATATATGTTAATGGCATGTGGTCAGTTGGTGGTATTTGGAACATTTTGACAAAAGCTGTGTCCCAAAAGTTGCATTGACAGATTATACAATTAGCAGCTACACATACAAGCATGCACATAGCCAAATACGTGAAATAATCTTTCACACAACATTAAACCTCATTTCACCTTCCCTCAGAACCACTGATGCATTCGTAATTACTTCAAAGTGAAACATATATTTCCTATTTACTTGTTCTCTAAAACAAGCAAATTGTGGATCAAATGTGGACTTTCTGTAAAATACACATAAACTACACATCATATTAGAAATGCCAAAAAGAAATTATTATTTGTTAAACTTGGGTTAAAATTGTCCTATAAACAAGAATTATTGAGGTCAGTCTTTTAAAATGTTAATACTCAGTGATGGGAATACTTTCTGTCTGCTACTCAACTTCTATTATCACCCAGTATGTACGCTTTCACTCACTGAACCAACCACTCTCACTACACGGGGCACGTTCCACTTGCTTTGATGACAATAATCATTGAAAGGAGTATAAACTTTGGAGCTTACTCCTGTAATAAAACTACAGTAGATGAACAAGGAAATTTTTCATGGGACAGAACATGGCTACAGGGACAAAAAACGCATTGTCTGACAGTATTTATGACAAACTCCGCACCCAACTTTATGATGATGACTTCTAACAGAAATATACTGTGCTGACCTACCACTACATTGGCTAAATCATAGAAAATTTGCTGAGTCACGAATATCACTCTTTACAACACCTGTTGAAGTTTCATTCATAAGACTTTCTAAATAATTACCCATTCTGGAATAGGCATAAATGTGGTAATTTGCTCAGTGTGCACATGTGAATGTAAGAGAAAGTCTGTCTATGTACCTAAGTATGCATGCATATGTGTGAGTTTGCATGAATACATGTAAGTATGCATGCAATGTGTGGGTGTACACAGAATCCTGACTCCTGGATGACCAGACACTGACCAATCTCCATATTGGCAAACATCAGGTGAGGCAACAACAAGTACAATCTATCACCAGGACTTGCTTTAACATGGCCAGGGAACAGAATCGCAGAAATCCTTTCCCTAGAGACTGAGAACCAGCACCAGAAGTAGTTTACAACAATATGTCTGGACTTTTTCGGCAAAGAAAATATCGCTATCTCCAGGGTACACGTTCCGATGGATCTCCACTATACCCTGGGTGCGTCTCAGGTTTATTTATTACCTCCCTTGACTGGCTTTTTATCCAATTCAGGTGTTTATGCTGGGAAGTTGAGTAAGCCAATCGCAGCTCACTTTCGCTTTTTAAATTATCTAAACAATTAAACTTGGTAGCACAAAACATGCAGAGGTTCTCTGAAAGAGGTGGAAGGAATATTTTTAAAGTTATAAGTTTGTGTTCACAGCTGCGAATTTTTGTTGCACATGACAAGTTTGGTTGTAATGCCGGCTTAACTGACAGCAGTGGAGACATATTGGAACTGGAGATATCAAGGATGTGGCAAGGCTTGCCATAGATGCTTCTCTCACACATGACAGTTTTAAACATAAAGGATCTGCTCATATTTTCAGTTTCATCTTGTACTGTCTCAAGAATCCAAAAGGCAGTACAAAATATTCAGTAAAGCATAAAACTGAACACTCTTGCAAAAACATTCATTCATTTCACAACTGAATATGAGATAAGTGCCCTGATCAACTTAATATCAATCTGCACCAGGGATATCTTCATATGTTGCTGGGAAATGTCTGAAAGACTGATTTTCAATATGGCTGCCGAAACTGATGGTGAAAGGATGACTTCACTCTTGCACCCACAGAGTTATTGTACGGTCGAAAATTGATCTGTCATTGTCCAACAGGTGGTTTACAACAAATGGCTTGATTTCTTCATGCAAAAATGTTTCACGGAAAAACTATTGTTAGACACTGCCCTATACCTGGCCATTACAACAACTGCTCGACAAACAGTTAAGATGATGCACACACGTTGGGGAATAATACAAAGAAACCTGGTGGTTTACTATTAACATGATTTTTTTCAAGATCCATTTAGAATACATGAAAGCATAGAATAAACTCACAACTTTCTTACATGTTGGTCTAAAAAATGCCATTATGCAATAAAAAGTAAACTTTCTCGTGAAAATCAACACATCCGCTACTACTTAACATAGCATCATAAAACGCATTGTACAGAAATACAAAACAGCACCATTTCCAATAAATTCCTTTTGAGCAAATACGACCTGCAATAAATCTCATGAAACCAAACAGAAAGGCAATGTTTGTGAGGGACATACTTCACTTTGCATTCAATGCTGAACAAGGATGCTTATTACGAGAGTCTAATATGTTTCTATATACACAATGTATAGAGCATGTTTACCTTGGCTGGGCTGGCTGTTCACAGCAGGCATGTAGACAGACAGAGATACGTCCCTTATCTAGCAGCTGGGTGACATTACACAGGGAGAAATACTAACAAACCTGACCTTACTAGCTCATTGAAACAATCAGCTTGTGCGTCACAGATTCTGTGCATACCCTGCTGTAGATTCTTCATCAAACATTGCATGTACATCCTACTTTATCAAGCATTTCAGCCATTTTCATACTCTGTGGAATTCTTTTAAAATGCTGTCTGGGTAGATGACTTCGGAAAGCTTTGATATCTGGGTGTCAGTAAGACAGGACATCCCTCTCTATGTATATGACACTTTGTGTCAATTCTATAGCACCTTGGGCAAGGTATTGGCTTTTGGTTGAGACACATGGCCATTTGGGTCAGATATGTAAACATATGGGTCAGACATAGGGCCCTTTGGTTCAGAATTTGGCCCTTGGGTTCAGACATATGGTCATTTGAGTCAGACATATTGCTGAAAATTTAGATCACATATTGCTGTATTGGTCAGACATATTGCTGGATGCATAACCTACATTGCAGTAAGGGTCAGAATACTGCAGTATCAGTCAGACATATTGCTGTATCAGTCAGACATATTGCTGTATGAGTTAGACATATTGTTGTAAGGGTCAGACATAATGTTGTATGGGTCAGACATATTGCTGGATAGGTCCAGACATATTGCTGGATGGGTAACCTACATTGCTGTAAGGGTCAGCAACACTGCTGTATCAGTCAGACATATTGTTGCATGGGTCAGACATTTTGCTGTATGGATCAGACACATTGCTGTATGGGTCAGACATATTGTTGTAAGAGTCTGACACAATGTTCTATGGGTCAGACATATTGCTGGATGGATCAGACAAATAGCCATTTGGGTCAGAAATTAACTTTCCCTTACAAGTATATCTAGATAAGACAATTTACTTTTAGGATTAAAGCTTCAGTTGATTTGAAACTTTTGTAAAACTGTCAGAACATTTCAGTGCCTTCAGTGAAATTGGTTACCTCCTGATGAGGCAAGATCAGAAGATTCATTCATTCATGAGGACACTGTTTCACACCTGTGTGTAGTGGTTAGAGCATCCGCCCCGAGAGCAGAAGGTAGATGCTGCTCCGCATCATATCAAAAGATGGTAAAACATAATACTTGTTCTTCCCTTGCACTCAGTATTAATGGATACAAAAATAACTGGTTGGCTCGGAGTCAGTGTAATGTCTCTGAATGGGGTATTCATGTTTAATTGTGGTATCTCAGCGAGCTAGCACCCTAAAACCAGGTGTAGGCATGTCAACATGGATACGAGTATACCTGCATGGGTGTAAGTATGGAAACGTTGTAGGTACATCTGCAGAGGGCTAGTACAAGCATATGGGCTAGTACAAGCAGCCACAAATACACAATCATGCACTTTGTAAATGAACAAAATATTTTAAAGTACCACATTAACACACATTTCACCTCACCACTTGTGGTTAGAATTGGTGATTCTTGGTGACCTCATGACTAGGACTGTATCATTGACCTAATTAATATCTCATCAGTTTGCCCTGCTGGTGAAAATCACTGCTCATAATATATATATCACTGATTCATCTGGTTCTGATTCTGTTATTTATTAACATTAAACACCAAATACTTTTACCATTTAAAAAGAATATTAGTTTGATTGGTGATTGGTCTGTAAAACAAAAACTAAAATTGGTTTGGTCTAAGGACAGTAAAAAAAGAAAAAAAACAACTGAAAGTTTAACACTTAATGTAACACTGAGCACACATCAATGAAAATAGTGTTTGTGTCGTGACGTACATACAATGCAATTAACCAATGTGACAAATTCTTAATCCTATCGTGACCAAGCCTAATAGGGAGTGTTCAACACAATGTATTTCATGGGCATGTAAGTTTGCCTACAGCACTCACACTATCACCTTCAGACATACCTGACCACTGTTGGTCATCTCAATCACCTACAGCCTACTGGACATCAAGGAAGTGGGAGTATTTCAAACAACATCCCAAAATAACCACATCACTCATAAATTAGTCACATCTATTCAATAGACTGGAAGGTGCAAGATTTACATAGGCACAACAGACCCAACCTTTGTCATATCCTAAATAAAGTAACACAAGGGATGTTCACAAAAGCAAGAACAGATTTTCTTAAATCTCAAAAATAGCATTCCTTAAATTAACAGTGAGTTTATCTTCAAAGAATTTCATGTTTGTGCGTAACTTTTTGTTTTAATTCATTTGAAGACCTTTACGGAGGATTAACTTAGTAATCGAAAAATATAAATATAGTTGCAAGCAACGATGAGGGCTCCTTGCGTTTAATACAACCCATCTGTTTGTAACTCACATGTTAACAGTGAAAGTAGTAATGGGAAGTTAATATGAATGACATCACTAATAGTCGAATGCTCTTTTACTGGAACTACTGGAAGTTTCTAGAAGCTGTTCTCAAAACGTTTTTTCTTAGATTGGAAAATATCACTTAGGTGTCATGAATCTGAAAAGAAAGGGAATCTTTGTTCAAACAATCGCAAAACTAGAACATTTATTAACAGAACAAGTTTCCCTAATAAGCAGATGATACAGAGTTGTCTCTCAGGTTCAGGCCAATGATATCAGCTTCAGTGACGAACGCCTTTTATTGGATGCCATCTTGTATATAGTACATGAAGCACAGTTGCTTACTACCTCCTGCGAATTATCATTGAAATCAAGTGGTATGTATCCATTGTTGAAGCTAAGACACTTGTCCATGCTTTTGTGACATTATGGCTTGATTATTGTAATTCATTGCTGTCTGGATCAATTCACCGTGCCTGACTTCAGAAGGTACAGAACTGAGCAGCAAGATTGATAAAAGGAACATGCAGACATAAGCATATTATGCCCATCTTATAAGGCTTCCAGAGACTAATGTTTAAAGCTCTTCACCGTCTAGCTCCTCTGCATCTGTAACAGCTGCGGTCAGCTTCAACATAGATGTGTTACTAAGAAAGTTTGGTTTATAATATCCATGACCAAATATACATTTGTTCACTTTCTAAGAAAATGTAATGACAGTTTATCCTTCATATACAGTTTAGGATGTCAGTGAAATATTGTTATCAGAGGTAATTCTATTAGCCTGTTTGACAACTCAAGCAGCGACAGTTATTACTGGAAGAAGCAGGACTTGACTATGTAAATAGCTCATTTGGAAATATTACCCAGGTACAATTGACCACACTCCAACGTGTCCAAAACAATGATGAAGCATGGATCGTGGGCCAAACTAAGAAGTGAGCACAAACAACACAAGTGCTAACCTTCGAGTCAATACAAGATTCGTACAACTTTTCATATAAATGTGTCAATTGAACTGCTCCTGTTTATTTCATAAAACTGATTGATGTATGAATCTGTTCGGTTACTAATATCTGCTGATTAGTTTGTTTTTAAAGCATTCAAAACTTATAATTACTAGCTCTTTTCCAAACATTACATTGTTATACTCTTCATCTGTATTGCATGCCAAAACGTACTTGACAAGTTGTGAATCACATATAACTGTCAGTAATCACAATGTTTGTACCATTTTAAACTTTATCCAGCATATTTTAAGTGCATAAAGTAATCAAACATATCGCCAATTCCGCGATACCACACTACAAGAGGAGAAAAGCACGTGCCTGCACGAGGAATACATGCAAAATCATGCGTCGGATAAGAATAGACATGAAATGTACAACTACCGAGACGGCATTTTGGCAACTTGAGGGATTGGTACCAGTAAAGGTTTGAAAACAATTTAAATTGCAAAAATCAGTTACAAACATGACCATTATCTCTTTTTTTTCAAAATGAGGGGTAAGTAGTTTATTTCCATACTTTTCCGAGTGTATTAGCGATCACACCAGGGACACACTACAATAACTTTCTATATTGGCTCCCTGATTACACCAACTGTGCCTCGAAATGGGCGCACTCATTAAACTGATGGGCTATCAGCCCATTCACACATTAATTATCGGAATTGCTATTACGTACATATATTTATACATATATTACTCAACTTTGAACATGCAGACTATGGTGAGTAGTGGTGTGTAGTCCTCTAACTTGTCCCCGTGAAACAGTTCGGTAGACGAAGCGGCTATAGTCATCATATGCTTAGTAAGGGTAATCTCCTGGAACTTCACAAACATTCCCTCGCGTATCCCTGGGCCGTCGGTGATATAAAGAAGTGCCTATTTCCTTAATCTGCCGAAACTTGTGGATTTTGAGGGCCAATATTGCTTACCGTAACTGGTATATTCTTTCAAACAATTTTGCATGATTACCACTGTTGGCTGTCTGAAGCTGTGACCGACTTTCTTTCACACTCTTTTTCTTTCATTTGGGGCACGTCTCAAATGTCATTTTGATCTTTTAGTAAATGCACGGGCCGACAGAGGGTGCATTTCAGCGACACAACTTGACAAGATAGCGACAAAGTCTGGAAAGTTTGAAAGCCGTAGCTCTTGCAGTTTGAGTCCAGCAGATTTTGAGAGCAAAGCAGTCGGGATTTTGCTTGAAAAACAGCACCAAAAACTTGAATCCAAAATAGCGGCCAAACGCTGCATTTTAGCAACTCGACCCGTTGAGGCGAAATTCTAGACATTTTGATTGCGCGTCTGCTCAAGAAATCTGAAACTCATAAGATCAGTAGTTTTGGGGATATTTGAAGTTGAAATTGAAAAAAATAAATTGATTTTGATTTATCTCCCCTTTGCTATTGGGCCTACAGCCTTGAGATTTTAATGGGGAATATCTACACCTCCATGGGCATCTGCCTGATTTTTTTCAAGCGATTCTGTCCACTGGTGCTCTTTGTAGCTCTGGTACAAAATCCGGCGGAATAATAAATAATAATAATAATAAAAACACGAACGATTACAATAGGTCTCCTGCTTAGCAGCAAGGAGCCCTAAAAAACATAGTGTAACCAAGTCCAAGCTGTGTAACATTATCTATTTTGTCCAGGCCACTCACAGACTGTCATTAGGCCACAAGTGCCATGGAATTGTTCGTTATGCTTCGTAGAAAATGCCACTGAATGTTCCAACATAAACAACTGCTTGACATTTTTGTTACTTTAATTTTTTTACATTAAAAATGCATTAATGACTAAATACATGTGTTCCTTATTATATATTCATAGTGAATGAGTGAGTGAGTGGGTTGAGTTTAACGCCACACTCAGCAATCTTCCGGCTATATGGCGGTGGTCCGTAAATAATCGAGTCTCGACCAAGCAATCCAGTGATCAACAGCATGAGCACGTGTCAACCATCTCAGCGAGTCTGACCACCCAATCCCGCTAGTCGCCTCTTCCGACAAGCATAGTCACCTTTTATGGCAAGCATGAGTTGCTGAAGGCCTACTCTACCCTGGACCTTTACAGGTCCTATATATTCATAAAATGCATTACATTTACCTCACAGTGTTTCCAGTGGAGTCCTAAAAAACAGTATTTTGTTTTTGCTTTTGCCTGAGAAACTGTTTGTATGAACAAAGTGGTGCAAAAGTATTCTGGACAATATCCTATGACCAAATGAATTATGAATTTGTAAGTGAGCACGTTTTCACATCCCTTTCAGCAAATGTCCAGCAATATTGTGGCAATTGACACCAGCAATGGGCTTAGAACATTGTGCCCATGTGGAGAATCAGTATAACATGCTATAACTATTGGACCTCCCTGCTGTCCCAATGGAAATATTCAATGACAGTTAAATTATGTATGTAAGGATGTAATGAAGCAAGAACTCCTCTCAGATATCAAAATCCCTACTTGTGACCCTACATTCTTGTGGAGAACCCAGTCTTCATCATTGATAGCAAACACTCCAACCACCATGCCACCCCATTAGCTGATTGCAACATGCAATGAGGCATTCCTGTCGACACTTATCTATACAGGTACGCAATGAACTCAGACCTCTCGTCAGATAGCTAGATGCCCACTTGTGACAGGCGTGGACTTCCTCTGTCACACTATCAGACAGTTCAGGTAAAAACGTGTCTCCCCTTGTTATCCATGTTCATAGCTCCACTAGGAAGTAGACGCACATGACGAAATTCAACCCGCTATCTATCTATCTTTGACAACTTAAGTAAAGTGTTACGTAAGAGGACATTTAAATTCCATTGTAAGTAGCTATACTGTCAAAGCCTAACAACAGAACAATGAAACATTTGTGTGCAGTTCGTATGTGACAAATGATGTATACTTTACAAGCTCAATAAACGTTTATACAAACAGTATTGCCCCTTCAAAGAGGCTTTAAATCCTGATCTTTGAAAACTTCACTATCTATGCTTTCCTCATAGTGATCAAAGTTCAAGTGTCTGACTGATTGAGTTCGTATTAACTTCCCCTCTCCGCCTGTTCACAAAGCCATGTCAGTAAAAACAAATCTTAGCAGCCTTCAACTAAAATCATGAGGACCATAAACACTTACTATTGTTGAATATGTTTCAAACCTATTTCACTGTTATCGTATTTATGAAGCAAACGTTACCTAGTGGTCAGTTTTATCGACATTACTGTAATGGAATATATTGTATGCCAGTTGTCATTGATATGTTGATCTGGCAAACACAAAACATAAGCATTAAACTTGAAGGAAAGACGTGACCAAATAAGTATAAAAGAGTGTTGTTCTGCCCCACAGTGAATCACACATTGCACATGTACATGCTGTACCTTAGGAAAGTGCGTTGTTAAAACTTGCCTCTGTTCAAGCAGAGAATAGGTAACCAGTGGGATAAGATGGTCATATGACTTAACCTTCTACAGTCTGTTTGATTTCATTTAAGACTGATGAACTGCTCACTGACCCAAAATCTAATAAATGCAGCAAAACCACATTTTGCAAAGTAACATGCAATTGACAAAACAACTCCTAATTTTGGACACATCAATAATAAAGTTGTTTAACAATGATCATTAATTTATTGTCACTAAGTACAAAACCATTTGCTTACATTTCCTGGTATGCCAAAGGGTCTACTACATACATAACAATCAAGTTTGGGATGGGGAAACGGTTTGGCCATTGCTAAAAGCAACATAAAGCCAAAATTCACTCTCACTAACTATTTAATATTGAAAAATGTCATTAGTGTAGAGCATCTAAGCATATAAAATAAGGAAAAATACACAAACATTTAAGAAAATTTGCAAATGAAAATTACTGCAGCCCACGCGTTCCTTCAAGATGACATTCTAGATGTAGGCATCTGGTTTCATCCATTGTTTCTATATTGTGCTATATCTTCATGATGACTTGTTATCTTCTAAGATATCTCCTGTCACGATGACGGATCTTGATCCACGAAAACAGGCACTAACCAGGAAGAGGTATGTGTGACGAGAAACAATACTTGGAAATACAGGCACGTTATCAGTGAAACCACATGTTAATGACCGTGAGACAGACTGCAGCACCCATTTTAATAAAACATCCTTTAAGATGTAAAGATATAATGGACATTGAACATTTTCAACTCACACCTTCTCTACGTCAAGACGTGATAATCTGCATACAACAATGACAGACCAACTCTAGCAAGTGGATGGACATGAATTGTAGGTGTTGAAAATTCCATAATAAAGAAGCGCCATTAAAAAAAATCCTTATTCAAAGGGTCAGATAAGTTGCATGTCTACGTAAGAGACCAAATGATTTTCAAACAACTTATCCTCAAGGTACATACTGGACAAGGTGGTCAAGACATTAGGACAGCACATGCCTGTAATTTCATTATCTTCAGTGACAGCAACCTTCACTTTCAAATTGAAGGTATCATGCATGCAAAATCTGAGGAAATATTCTGTTGATATTATTCTCAGTAATTTTAAACTCAGAGAACAACCATTGAAAATAACCTCATGGTAAGTTTTGCTATGTTTTATATTGTATTGAATATCCATTTAGTGTGTTATTTCTCATATGTTTTGAAACCTAAATATTGAATTTCATAACTAACTAAAGAATACCAGGGTTTTCCGATAAGAAGCCCTGGGCTTATATACGGAAATTAGGGTTTTTGAAAAGTGAACTTTGACACCTGATCGTAGCCCAGGCTTATGTTCTGAAACATGGGCTTTTATCCAGAAAGTGATAATCATATGGAATAAAAAATCATGAGGCAACAAATGAAGGAATTCTTTTTCATATTACTTTCACGAATATTGCAATGAATTTGAAATGAGAGAGAATGAGTAAAAACTCCAAAATAACTCTTGAAAACTTTGAAATGTTTAAGAATTGATCCTTGGGAACTATGGGGTTCAATCAAGTCAGTCCATTGCACAAAGGATCATCTCTGTTGACACCGATATGGTCGCCATGTCAAATATAGGAAGAAATAACATAGATCATTTGTATAGTGTAAAAGGGAGGCTACTCTCATTTGACACACGTTTGAATTAAGGAGTGAGTGAGTTGAGTTTAACGCTGCACTCAGAAATATTCCAGTTATATGGGGGTGGTCTGTAAATAATCGAGTCTGGACTAGACAATCCAGTGATCAACAGCATGAGCATCGATCTGTGCAATTGGGAACCGATGACATGTGTCAACCAAGTCAGCGAGCCTGACCACCCAATCCTGCTAGTCGCCAAGCATAGTCGCCTTTTAAGGCAAGCATGTGTTGCTATTCTACCTCGGGACCTTCACGGGTCCACATTTGAATTAAACAGAAGCACATGGGCTTCTGTTTGGAAACATCTTCCGAATAGTAGCCCATGGGCTTCTACACGAAAGGGGCTGCTAGGAAAACCCCAGTAGTAAATGCATGCTTACATTGCTAATCAAATCTGAAACATTGCCAATAACCCTAGAATAGTTTACCATGATTAAAATACTAATATGTAAACACAAACGAATCAGTGAACATATTCCATATTATATAGTGTTACTAAAATCATGCTTTGGACATGCCATTACAGGATGCATATCATATGTATTTTACATTTACCAATAACAAATACATTTTCTTATCTAACAATAAGTCATATCTGTCACTGATACAAAACCATTGTAGGTTCCTGGGACACTTAAGGGAAGCAACTCTGTATATCAAATTGCCTTACATCAATGGGCTCCCTAATCACGCCTTGATCCATGATTTCATGCAAACACTCATTAGTGTACTCACCCAAGTACATGTGAAAACAACAAAGTTTGTTTACCACAACTACAGTGAAGAACCTCAATTCTCTGTAAACGGAGTGCAAAGTGTCTTGAAATTCAATGACCCAGACCTTATGGCATAGAACATAATGGTGTCTGCCTCTCGATTCTTTAGATCAATGAAACATATTCTGACAAGCTTAAAGCTGACATTCGAATATATATATTGAATTACCAGTCAGAAATATACAGTTAGAAATAACAAGTCTATGTCAATAAAACCTGTGGTTGATGCTATGAGTACCATGCAGGATCCTTTTTTTATAATGAAATTTGTTTATAAACACCCATCATCCTTTCTTGAGTGAGTTTAGTTTTAAGCTCTTTCAATTAGCAATATTCAAGCAATATCACAATCAGGGATACCAAAAATGTGCTTCAAACACTGTACCCATGTGGGTATTGGTATGACAAGTGAACGCCATAGCCACTAGCTTACTCCCTCCCTACCCCACCTGATCAACTTAGAAAGCATTGTCACCTCATCTCTTACATCACACAACAAAACTTGGGGATCATATTTTAACCAATGAACCTTGGGAACAGAAGTTCCCAGGTGTGATGACAGGGCTGAAATTGTGTTCCATAGTCTAATAATGTGGATCAGTGCTTCTACTTTCATCTCTCATCTCACACGATGTTTTACAGTCCACCATAGTTTACGTTGTTATTTAACACTATTCAGCAAAGCTCAAACTACACTACTTGAGCTAGTATTGAGACTTGATTCACACCACTGGGGTTACGGCAAAACACAGTCAACCACGTAAAAGAACTTATCTATCTTTGCCTCCTTTCACCAAGCACTAACGTGGTCGTAAGTCACTAAAATAACCTTTATGCAAAGTTAAAGAATAGGAGTAAAGGTTAACGTTTGTTAAGGTTGCTTCGTGAAGGGAGACCCTGGATGCCTTTGTACAAAACGATCTTAGCGCTAAGGTGGCTGTGATTCCTATACCTTAACACAGACTTAAGGTATTCTTAGCACTAAGGTGGCAGTGACTCCATTACCTTAACACAGACTTAAGGTATTCTTAGTGTTAAGGTGGTGGTGAGTCCCACACCTTAACAAAGACTTAAGGTATTCTTAGCATTAAGGTGGCGGTGAGTCCCATGCCTCAACACAGACTTAAGGTATTCTTAGCGTTAAGGTGGCTGTGAGTCCCATACATTAACATAATGTTAAGGTAGTCTTAGTGCAAAGGTTGTATTGTCCAACAGCCCGCTGATTAATAAAAATGTCATGAATCCAGCAGAGGATGTCAGATTCCTACATCACAGATACCTAATGTGCTGATGAACTATGAATTCTAAATTGGAATCTTCTGGATGTCCGCTGTGATACAGCTTGAATACTAAGGCGTATCTATCACATATATATGTCAGCCAGCCCTAACTTATCAAAAGACTCCTAACAGAACTGTGCTATGAAATCCTTATCTCACTAGCAACAACTGAATCTGTCGCATCCATTAATAGTGCCACCAGGAAGTGTGATTTGCTAAATTGATCTTCAAATAATGAAATGTGTGATGTTACAAAAAAACATTTTCAGTGAAACAAAGTAATATTTTCAGCATAGAACTCAGGTTTTCAGGAGGGGTTTCGATGAAACAAATAACTGTGCTTACCGCATTTACTATGATAACAGTATGCATATCACATGTACTGTTATAACATACAGGGGGTAAAAAATCCCATCGCCCAACGCCCACGACAAGTCAGTTTTCATTTCGGGCAATCAAATAATGGTATCTTACTTGTCCATGGGCTACTAGATAATTTCCATCTATGGTTTCAAACTGCAAATAAACTTGGATTTCATTTCATATCTGCTCATAATGTAGCTATTACATTTCGCAATAATAATAATTTAGAGCTATCATTCTTTAGGAAATTGATCACTTTTCGATAAATAGTCCAGTAAACATTAACATCAAACATTGTCATAAAATCAGGGCAAGTGGAAAGTTAGTCAGGACAAGTTTCTTTCTTGAAATTTTGAAACGCTGACATATAGGAATGCAGATAAATGAGTGAGTGAGTGAGTGAGTGAGCGAGCGAGCGAGCAAGAGTTACGGATGCTGATTAGAGAATCAGCAAGTATGATAACAGTAGCTACTGGAAGCAAATAAATAACTTAGGAATTGGAGGCATGCAAATCTGTGAAATTTGTTTAATCATAAAATCCATAAAATTGTAGACTGCATGGTGAGTTAAAATGCTGTTTTCAACTATATTCTTCTCATATCGCACAGCATTATCTTAGGCTGAGATCAATGCCTTTAGTGATGCAAGTTAAAGATGATGATGATGATGATGATGATGATGATGATGATGATGATGACGATGACGACGATGATGATGATGATGCATAATAAAACATTACATAAGACATAACAAATACAGACAGTCAACACTGTAAAATACTCTTTTTCATCTTAGGCCAAATACAAAAAAGTGAAATTTTTCTCGAGCATTGGCACACCCCTTCTATTTGTGCGAGTAACAGAGTTTTATTGCCTTTTAAAAAAATCATTTTGACTTGGCCACGTCAAATCATCCACTTGTCCACTATAAAGATGAGTGTCTGCACAAACGAGTGTGACTGAATCTACAACTCATTAACATGTGCTAAACTTCCAAAGCTATATATCTGAGAGAAAAAAAATAAAATGTTTTCCTCCCTTGACACCTTCTTTCTATCAAAAATATCTTAATAGGTCCTACCACCCTCATCACTTTTGAAAAAAAAAGCCTTGAGAAACATTTCATTTTTTTGAGCCGCCTTAGTTGGTAGTACTTTCAGATCATTTGAACTGTTAAAAATAATTGTCTTGAAGCTGGTTGTGAGAGCATAATGGAGAAGCTACTTATCATGTTGAATATGAATTTTCTGTGCACACCCAAGTTGATATCCATTACAATTGAACTTCAACCCTTCAATACTGTCAGATCGGCAAACAATGGGAACTGACCTATGACCTGTTTACCAACTGACCTGAACACATATCCATCAACATTTGCTTAACAATCATTAAGCCAGCCCAAGGCCAGCACAGATCTGATGACATGTGTAAAACCAGAAAATGTCAAATTGGGCAGCCTTTCAAACTTCCCTTTTATATGGCACTTTGAAAAACACTTCAGTTGTGGAGAGATGGTTGAGTAAGATAGATATGTATGACAGATTTCAAAACGCTCTGCTGTACTCACCTAATACATCCTATTTATATCCTTTGAGGGTAGTTAACATAGTGATGTTTGTTGTTAAATGTTAGATATATCTATGAAAATACCGACGTAGATCTCAACTTTCTAGACATGCGAACACGTTATTGTCATCTGACTTCTGATAACTGGTCCTTCTCTCTCCTTCTCTCTCAAATCTATGAAACCTGAAAAACATCTTACACATTTATAAGACTGAACACATGCTAGCTAGACAATATCCATCACAAAACCGATAGAATCAAGCATGTGATCTCTCTAATATACCACCAGTATTAAGAAACTGCAATAATTCCTGGGACATACTTACACCAGCAGCAGAAATATTACAAAAATGGAAAAGATTTCAAAATTCATTTCAATTTTGGTGTAACTAAGGCTACTAACTAATGTAACTAAATGCAAGGCCAGTAAAGAAGGAACAGTCATAAAGAGTAGTTTGATGTTAATGTATTGTCCAATCACTTTGGAATTCTAGATAAATCAAAGGAAGAAAGACATCACATAAAAAAAGACTTCTTCAGATCTTCAGATCAAGGATCAAGGTGAGGTGAGGTGAGGTGAGGTGAGGTGAGGTGAGGTGAGGTGAGGTGAGGTGAGGTGAGGTGAGGTGAGGTGAGGTGAGGTGAGGTGAGGTGAGGTGAGGTGAGGTGAGGTGAGGCATGCAATATTACTGTATTTGTACAACATGTACGCATTGTTACACCACCCACCATCATATCATGAAGTAACATGTCTCTCAGATACCAGTACACTAAAGTCTCTAAGGTGACTCCAAGGAAGTCTTCATCTTACGCTGTTAATGTGAGTGAGTTTAGTTTACTCCGATTTCAGCACTTTAGGGCAGCAATATTCCAGCAATTTCACCAGAAATGAACTTTCTCACACTACACATAATGTGGGAAAATGAACCCCGATCTTCAGTGTGACAAGCCAATGCTATATCCACAACCACTAGGCTACCCCTCATCTCGTCTCTCCAACCCCAACCCCACGCTAAGATGGGTCGTCTTGAATGTAACCTGTAACCTTTAAACATTCATCTTTTTCCACTAACCAGCAAGAGTAAGTTTAGGTTTATACTGCTTTTAGCAATAATCCAGCAATATCACAACTTGGAAAACCAGAAAAAGACTTTGTGCATTGTACCCATGTGGGGAGTCAAACCTGGATCTTCAGTGGGATGAGAGAACACTTTAACACTTTAAGCTCAAGGCTACCCCACTTACTAATAACTAGGTAGAAGGTTCAGCTATATGACCCTACAACTGTGCCCCATGGGTGTGTCTCCCTGATTTGCCTTACTTACAGTTGTACTGCTAACATAGTGTTATGAAATGGGCCCACATGATGCACATAAGTGTATTTCCAGCGCATGTCTAAGTGGAATTTGTGCCATGCTTGGCTGTAAGAAGGATATGCTGTCTCTATGGTTACTCTTTCAGGTTGATCAAAATTATTAATTACCCTTTTCAGTATTAAAACTGTACATAATTCAAGTTTGGAAGACCAGATTCAAAATATTGAATTGATATTGCATTTCATAAATCTAAACCAAAATATGCTTTGCATAATTTAGAACATCTTGACTGAATTTATCTTGATCCCTGATCACTGGTTCATTCATGGCTTCAGTGTCATTATCTAAACCTACTACAGCATACCACACCATTCCGGTACTTTACTGGACCCTAATTAAGCTTATGAAAAGCCAAATGATTCATCAATTGCACTCCCGAGTGTCCCCATTTTTTTTAAAGTCAACATATTGTTTGGGCGACAAATTAAGACATACATATACCTGATACTTATTTTCAGGGATCTGGATGCACCATATTGTGATTTAAAGATGAAGACATATTTCTGGACAAACTAAATGAAGTTCTTATAATAAATTGGCCGGTTGGGTAAAACATATACAATGAAATTTCACTGTAAGGGTGGATACATTTTCTTAATGAAAGCTAAACAAATGTTTTCAAGTTTATTATACACCGAATTAGTAGCAAATCGGGGTCGAATGAGATGTTTAATGTATCTTGATATTTCAAGCAAAATTCACAAATGTGCAAACGATTAAATCTTATGTTATCTGAACAAGAGTCGTGACAGAGTTCATTCCCCTTGCCACGCTTACCAACCAAGATAGATCTACGTAAACAAACAAAATCAAGCTGAATTTCAGTTAAAGCATGAGTCCAGTCAGCGGATACAAAAACTAGCTATCACTTACAAAATCGCCATTTACGAGTGGTCTTGTGATAATGCCATGGAACACAATCTTGTCAAAACCCGGAAATGTGGGAGGTGTAATTTACCAAACTCTGAACTGTATTTCACATTTTTGACAGGGCTTTTGGCATAGCGAAGCCTAATGGTCATGTATGTAAGGAGACTTAACGTTATTGCCGCACGTGCAGTGTTACGACAACTTGATGCTTTGTAGAAGAATGCATTTGTGACTAAGGTTTATTGTTTTATTCTGTATTACTGTGTTTCACATTGTCCATGCGTTTATGTTGATGCTTTAATATGATAATAATGCATCGAACGGAAGTTTTGCCGTAAACTGACTATTTGGCGGGAGATTTCGTACCGCCGAGGAAGTCTAGATGTCAACAGTAACAATGGGGGATACAAAACACAATTATGACCCTGCTTCGTTGCCAGATCTTTTGCCCATGTATTACAAAAGGCTATTTCCCTACGGCCTTTACTATCGATGGCTTCATTATGGCGGAGGTATGTTTGGAACTTTCTCAAAAAACATTTCCAAATTCACTATATCTGCACAGTCTGTATTTGGGATGCTCCAAACTAGCTTAAAATCGAAACTGTCAAAATGTATATATATTTCACATACAATATTTCCACCTTACCCGGTGTAATATTCCAACACTGAAATGAGTGCACTGAATTTTTTTCATACCTATTCTAGTTAATTGGATGTATATTTAGGGTGGGGTATGTATCCCAGTGTTAGGGGTTTTCGACGGTATAAGACAAAAACGTAATTTTTATTTTTAATATCATTTTAAGTTTTGATTTTGCTAACCTTGAGTGATAAAGGTATATTCATCTATTTCACTGAAAAGTATCATGTGTTTCCAACAAAAATGGTGTTTATATCATCGTATCAGCGAAACTGCAGTCGCTTGTCACATCCCGGGTATTTTTGTATGTGTTTTCGACTGTGAGCCATACTTTTACATCTGCACTGCGAGAGAGGTTTTGATCACATGGCTTCCTGTTTCATACATAGCCTGTCACTAGCAGACGACTCATCTTGTTGAATTTTGCTCGCTATGTTTTGTTATACAGGCAATTGATTTTGCATCTGAAGTGGTGTTAATGATCGAGAGTAAATAATATTGTTTATTTGCTCTTTACATAACTTAATTTCTTGATTTCAATTGTCAATAAAACATCTCACGACAGGAATTGGGCATCCGCCGTACCATTGAAACTGTTTGTGCACTCCGATCGCGCACATACTTTCTCGATATAGCGCTAGCAATGGAATTGTTGAAATCACCAGAACATCGAATTCAGCTCGCTTTGGGATATGTCAGTTTGTGACTTTGGCTTTTGATTGGGGTGGGGTGTGTGGGCGGAATCCTTACCATTTAGGTAATATGAATTGACTAGAAACCATAACATAAATTTTAGAACAACATTATGCATGCTGACATTAAATTATCACCATTTGGGTTGAAGGCAATTAAAGGCAATGAAGGAATGAGTAAGAGTTCTGCCCATCTCTTCCACCCTCATCAAAAAAAAAAAATTACAAACTGACATGCATACCTCACTATAAATATACATACAATAACCTAGAGCAGGTTTACAAAACTTACTTCAGTGTAGACTTTTAAACCGTTGAATATTTCTTCACAAAACGTGGCACATAGATGGTAGTGCTCTTTTGTGGAGCAGAACTTAGCAACTTTTCCATACCCCACTTCATAATATAGTCACAGACTTGGTTGACACATATTGTATCCCATTTGTGTAGATTGATGCTCATGCCATTTATCACTGGATTATCTGGCTCAGATATTTATTTACAGACACCTGGAAATTGGAATATTGCTGAGTGTGGCATAGAACTAACACACACACACACACACACACACACACACACACACACACCAAAGCATTTGACATAGTTACAACTTATTGACATATTCAAGAAGAGTATTTTGCCATTGGTGGGGATAGTGATGACTTCGTCTTTTTGTTAAGTTTGTTAAGTCATGAGAACCAATGGATCCCGTCAAAATGTCATAGAAACAACATGGTCACGTGCATGTCTCAACTGGCAGTATCCTCAACTGTGGTATTAATCAGTGCCTGTTTCATCTGCACAGTGCCCGCATGACTTTTGTGGTCGGGTTAATGATTACAATTGACTATTGTTGTGTTACCAAGATCCAGTTGCTTGAGATCCGATTATCGATCTGCATGTTGTGAGTGATAACCAGCACTACATATTGTTGCAACATGTTTGATCCTATGTGTGACGTATACCTGAAAATCATAATGGTAACATTCATGGAATTTTTATGAATTTTGCTGAAAATGGTGACTTGTCATTGACATACATAATCTGGTGTTCAACATTTGATAAACAATCTTTATGAGTCTATGAGTATGACAGTGACAAAATGTTGTGGCTAATGAGAAATTATTATGAATGTACTTCAGTTGCAGTGTTGATGACATTCTCTTATTCTTTTTCTCTTGACCCATGGAGATTTAGTTAGAATTGTAAACCAAAAGTTACTGTGTTCTGTAATCTGATTGGTTGAAAAACATGATTAAATGGTATTAGATTCCCGGAAACTGAAAGACTATTCACCGCGTATTGACACATAAACAATTGTTTTGTTGTGTCATCGACAGTGGTGACGTCATTCAAATCATATTGTGACGTAAAGTTAGAATGACGTCACAAATGAGCAACTCCAGATGCTACCATGAGAACCAGCTGAAACGGCCAGCTGATGACACTTCACTGCTGTGTCCGTATTCGATATAAACGAGTGCAGACACTAAAACCCCTTTGGTTTACATTTGTGTTTACAATGTCGATAAACATCATGTGTTGGCCAATTTCCGGGTGTTATTGAGTATTTGAAGCACGGGAATATTTCATTTGAAACCTCCGGCTGAAATGAAATATTCCCGTGCTTCAAATACTCAATAACACCCGGAAATTGGCCAACACATGATGTTTATCTCCTAATTGGTCATCAGAAACCCATGCTTCAGTGTTCACAAATGATGATTAAAAATAACAGGACATTGGGACCTGTAAGTTTCAGATGTCTGTCAGACCCACTAAAAATTCACATGACCCATAGAATAGCAATTAAACACACATTTCCGATTTAACATTTCTTATGATTGTAATTGAAATTGTTAACACACGTAAAATTTATAAAAAGCAAACAAGTGTCTCATGCCACATGTGACAACTTCAGTCAAAGTCATTGTAAAATATACAGTCAGGCATTGGGGACTGCGGGTGGTAGAATTCCACCGGACCGTCAGCAAATCTGCCCATTTGTAAGAGGATCAGACACTACTCATGAAAACTGATGCTTGTCATAAGAGGTGGGTGGTCAGGTTTGACACAAGTTATCGTATCCCAGTTGCCTAGATCAAAGCTCATGATGTGAAAAGCCTGGTCTAGTCTTGCACATATAGTATTCCAAGAAATTATTGAGAATCATGTTGCGTCATGTAACTCATTACGTTTATTAACTTCTGGCGTTTTACTTACATAAACATGTTAAAACATCATCCTTTTACAGTCTCAGTCTTGTTTTAGTACTTTGTTAGACCTCCTCGCTCAGCAATGCATGCCTGAATACGCCTAGGCACACTACCCATCAAAGTTTGTAGGTAATCATGTGACAGGGTATCCCAATATTGGACCACCTCGGCCTTCATATCTTCAATATTTCTCAGTCCCTTTTGGTTTATTCTGTCCTTCATGACTCCCCACACATTCTCAACTGGGTTTAGGTCTGGGCTGTAACTGGGCCAGTCTAAAACTTGAACATTTTCGCCCGACAACCACTGTTTTGTGTAGCGCGCAGAGTGTTTTGGGTCATTATCATGCTGGAAAATCCAATCATCGTCATACAATGTTTGTGCTGTTGGAAGAAGGTGACCATTTAGAATGTCAACGTATCTTTCTTTTGTCAAGTTTCCCGTGAAAACACACAATGGCATCACTCCGCGAGCCGATATGCCACCCCACATGTGAAACCTCGGGCTATGTTTTGGTCGCTGGTAGATAGGTTTGACAGTATCTTTGGTCCAAATTTTCACACATTTAGGGAAAAGCCAAACAGAACTTTCATCCGAAAAGAAAACATTATCCCAATCTTGATTTTCATGAGCCCGACACCAGTTTAAACTTTTTTCCTTTCGTGCATCTTTCATCAACGGCGAGGGAATTCCACGTTTTTTCACCCAATTAAGTCTCTGTAATTCCTGCCTAACTGTTTCATTGCATACCTGAGGACTTCCTCTGCTAATCATTTCATTTCTGATGTTCTCAACACTTTTCAATTTGCCCCTACTCACAATCTGCCCAAGTCTTCGGCGATCCACAACACTGAATTTCCTAGGCCGACCTGCCCCTGCTTTGTGCTCTATCCCGGTTCCTGTTTGAATATTCTTCAAAGTTCTGTATACTGTAGACAGAGGAATACCATGTCTACAAGCTAACACGTTAACATCAGCCTCACCCCTTTCAAAATCATCTAGAATGAGCTTTCTTTTCTCTCTAGCTGTAAATTCTGCCATGTCAACACAGGAAGCCGGCTGCTCAGACAAGGGAGATAACTCTTGACGTAATGAGCTGCCTTCTAAGCCTTCAAGAGTTGTCTCCCTTATTTAGTATGCTTAGTGCATAGTGAAAGCCCTTTTTCCAATCTTAGCATCATTAGAAAAAAAACAAAGATTTTCTCAATAATTTCTGGGAACACTGTATTCAGACCACCACCATATAGCTGGAATATTGTTGAGAGTGGCGTTAAACAACAACCAACCTAACTTATTGTCTCTGCTGTTTTACAGTGCCCAAACACTACTTCACGCACAGAGAGTTCTCCTTCACATTGAAAGATGATGTATACATTCGGTACCAGTCATTCTCTGACCAGCAGGAGCTTGAGAAAGAGATTCAGAAACGATGTCCTTACAAGATAGATATTGGGGCCATTTTCTCTCACAGGGTAAGCTGTAACGTGTGAGTAGAAGACTGTAATGTGTGAGTAGAAGACGAAACAGTTAAGTCACTGTAAGTGTAGAGAAGAAGTCCAAAACCCACACCCTATACCAGGTTATCAGTGTAGAGTATATGCTTGATGACACTCCACTCCCCTAACTGTAGCAAGTGGAGATAGACAGTTTTTAAAAATGAAGAATGTCTTAAGACTTCACTTTGTTAAATTTTAGTTGTTTTTTTTTTTTTTTTTTTTAATTCTACGACTTTTCTGTAAAATCTCCCCTTTGCTCTCTCTGTGCACTTATGTTCATCTCTCTCCCTCTCTCTCTCGTAACTATTTCAGCCGAAGGAGCACAAGACGGTAAAGGCGGCATCCTTTCAGGCCCAAGAGAAGGAGCTAGTGTTTGACATTGATATGACCGACTACGATGATGTTCGCAACTGCTGCTCGTGAGTACATCAGACGAATTTGGAGGCTTCCCAAATGTTATAGGAATAGATTTTCATTGTCTCTTTTTTTATGAGTTGCACATCACTTTTTTAATACTGAAAATAGAAGTGAGGACTATTCAACAAGTTCCTGTCACAAAAGTTCTGTTACTGTGATTTATTGAAAATGATTATGATGCATAACACAACAGTGAAAGCATCTAGTCTTGGTCTTGGTTAACGTTTGTTTACAAGGAAATTGACATCATTTCCTCACAGTATTAGAGGTGGGGATATAGCCCAGTGCTTAAGGCATTCGCTCTTTCCCTACAAGTTTCCCTACAAGTACAATGTGGGAAGCCCTTTGATCTGAGATCACAAGAACGAGTTTGGTCTAGAAGAAACGTTTGTACAGAGCACAGGTGAAGAGGTTCTGTTTTTCACAAAGTATACGGAAATAACCAAGGCTTTGAGAATGATCACTTTTGAAACATCACTAATAGCACAACTGAATCTGATTGCAACCAATCATGAACACTCATATCATGGGAATATATGAGTGAGTAACCTCTGTGAGAAGAGAATGAGCTTGTCTGTGCATACTCATTTGGGCTCAAGGGCTTTTATTTCCATTGAGCCCTTTTACTTGGTATTAATGACTTAACTATTACACTTTACAAGTACTTAATAATAACAACTCTAAGTTGTCACTGTCAGTGATAACATTAGCTCTTTTATGAGATTTCATTTTTTCAAAACTTTAGTTTCTTTTGCCATTCTGTACATATTGGTAAATATACCATATTGTGTTGGAATATGACCTGAGATGTCCAAAGTTTGAATGTCCCAGTATTTTTAAGTGTATCTAACCTATTTGACTGCTGATAAATTATAACTGCATGGACAGTGATGTAGTGTGTAATTTGTGTTTTGATCAAGTTTATAATGTAGACAAAAAATACAGATGCAAACCAAGTTTATCTTATTTTGGTAAAAAATGGTATTTGAGCCCAAGTTCACCTAGACCTATTTGGAGATCCTTAATGATCAGTATTTGAATTGGTCTTCAGGAACCCATGCTTTTCATACGAGGTGACTAATGGAATCAGGTGGTCAGTGTTGCTGACTTGATGGACACACATCATCATATCATGTATCAATTTTCTGCCAATCAGTTGATTTCTGCCGATTTTATCTCAGACCCACTGCTTTCTTCACCCGTTCAGTTTCTCTCTCTGTCTGTCTCTCTCTCTCTCTCTCTCTCTCTCACACACACACACACACACACACTCATACACACACACACACATCCCCGTTTGATGATGACAAAATATTAATTTTTTACCAGGGAATAGTTTTTCCTGTTGCCATCCCTGTATCTCAAATTCAAGGATTAATGCTCATGCTGTTGATCACCAGATGGTCTGATCCAGGTTTGAATATTTACAGTGTGTCGCCACATAGCTGGAATATAGCTGTATATGGTGTTAAACAACAAAGAGATCATTCTGGTTGTGTGAAGATTAGTTGTGATTGTGTTATAGTGGTGCCGAGATCTGTGACAAGTGTTGGCCGCTGATGATAATTGCCGTGAAGATCCTGGATGCAGCCCTCAGAGGTAGCTATCTATATCCACTGCATTGCTATCCTCCTTGTATATCATTTCTGTGCATTGTTTACCTTTTCCGTGAGTGGAAGAGCAGCAGTTTATCACTTTTTTAGAGGATTTTTAAAAAGGTCACTACACATTGTGTATGTTCGCTCTTAATGAACACCTGGGTATGTATAATAAATGCAAGATGCAGTTAGAAACGGTAATATTTCATTTTACAGCTCCTACAAGGAATCTAAAACGCATCCTGCTCAAAAGCATGTTGTGATTTCGCAAGATAATGATCTAGGCGGCCACGTGGTTTTGTCACATCATACTGGAGTTGCTACATCAATACACGGAAAATACAGTTGTACCAAGCTCATTCACTTACTGAGGTCTGGCTGTAATTTAGGAAATGAGTAAATCCACAAAGTCAAACCTGGATTTGGATGGCATGCTAGATGCAGGCAAAATCACATTCATACAACCTTTTCAGTTTGAAAGTATATTTGCTTTGGCAACCATAATCAAACATCTTCCCTTTTTTTTAAATCTACACTAATACAGTATGGACTTTTGTCTTTACAAGTGCTGAGAGTGGAAAATAGATACGAGAATTAAAAGCCAGTGTCCTTGCAAACAAGACTTACTTTTGTCTCATTAGTTAGAGTAAAACATGCAATAATAGGAACAGGGGCGTTTTCTAACTGGAGTGCGCAAAAGGGAGCATAGAGGCAAAATTGATTGATTGTATCATATTTACCATGTTTTGGTCATTCACTGGCTTGGCCTCTTGGGAGAGCTGACTGCCTGCTTTGGTTCTCCTGCAATGGACACTGTTTGGGCACCTGGGCTGTTTTCATTGATGAGAAATATACATCCTTAAGGAAAATAACCCATAAAAGTAACATCTTTATATTACCAAAAGCAATCACAAGAAATACATTATCTGAATTAACATATTTCCCATTTTTTAAAATAGGTTGAAAAATTACCTTATATAACTAACTGCCATGATGTTGGTACCAGAGGTTCATAAATGCCTCAGTTTTATGCCTATGTTAAGCATTATTTTTATGTATTGCTCATTGCTTTTAAGAGAGAGGCAGATTAAGAATCAACATTTTAATCATGCCCCAACCCAGCTATCTACTGGAGTGTTTATGTTGCTCCCAAATAACTCTATCTATAACTCACCTGCAACCTACGTCACATTCGGAATACAATCCTCTTGGGCTCAGTCCCAAGCTGGCATTTCCGCCTCTGTGTTAGTTTCAAAGGAAAGCCCAATAAATTGCATCCATATATAGTTAAGTTTGCCTATCCGTACTCATATTTCGTCAGTGGTTCAAGGTCGCTTTTGAGCCTCTCTTCGGACAGTGTTATGAACACAGATGACCGTGCGTGGACGGGTTCACAAAGTCCGCACGTCAACAGTCAACAACCTGTGCCCTTCTTTTTGACAAATAGAATTTCTCAGGAAATGTACTTCTATGTAGTTTACACAACTGGATCATCAGATAATAATCAGCAGCCTTGAGGACTGATATAAGATTTTGGCTGAAATTGACCAAAGCCAAAGCTTGTGTTTATTTTGCCATTGACTTCTTCCAAGAGACAATGGATAATTATTTTGGCTTGTTTTTCAGTGGCACAACACAATGACATATTTCCTGTAGATTTTTCTCAAGGACAATTTATCATTAAACTTATTAAAAGCATTTTCAGTAACAGCACCATTTTTAATAAGCTGTCAGCATGGACAAAGGTGAGAGAATGAGTATCCACCATATTCAGCAGTATTCCAGCTGTATTGCGGTGGTCTTTAAACAATCAAGTCTGGCCCAAACAATCCAGTAATCAACAGCATTAGCATCAATCTACACAATTGGGTTATAGTGTCATGTGTCAACCAAATCAGCAAGCCTTACCATCTGATCCTGATAGTTGCCTCAGCATGGGTTGCTGAAGACCAATGCTAACCCTGATCTTTATGGGTATACTGAAAAGGTGAAGAGCTTTATCCATGTTTTGTCAATTTTGGAAATACAGCCGCTTCATTTTAGCAGGGACCCGTGAAGGTCCGGGATAGAATAGGCCTTCAGCAACCCATGCTTGCCACAAAAGGCGACTATGCTTGTCGTAAGACGATCGGGTGGTCAGGCTCGCTGACTTAGTTGACACATGTCATTGGTTCCCAATTGCGCAGATCGATGCTCATGTTGTTGATCACTGGATTGTCTGGTCCAGACTCAATTATTTACAGACTACTGCCATATAGCTGGAATATTGCTGAGTGCGGTGTAAAACTAAACTCACTCAGTCACTCACTCATTTTCGCAGGTGCTTGTAAACACCTCCGGCCGAACTATGAAATGTGTCATAGGTCTAAGCTGGATTAGTTATGTCTGCAATGATTCACTCAGACCTTGATTCAAATATTTATACAAGTAAATTCATCAGATTTCATTTGACTGTCAGAGTCAGCTTTTACAACATGAAATCCTTTGTCAGCTTAGTGATGTCTACTAACAACAATTCTCAATAGATAATTAACTCTTTGTCAACCAATCACGTTTCTTCTTATTTCAGTCCTCAAAACTGCTCAAGATGGAATCAAAATCATGTTCTGGCTGTGTTGAAATTATTCCAATAGGTTATCAATTCGAAATTCGGATCAAACTCGTTGATGAATTGAAAAGAAATTTTTGCAGCCCTATGAATAGTGCATAGCAGCCTGTGCTTGTGTAACAAGGTGACCTCATTGCTTGACTTTGATGGTAGGATTAACTGCTCACAATATCGATCCCCAGAATTGTCTTGTCCAATTTTGATTTTTCACCAACCACTCTCATTTTGGTTGAATATTGCTGGCATTAGACATTATGAAACTAAATGTGAAATGTTCTTGGTCTGTAGATGACTTCGGGTATGAGCACCTGTTGTGGGTGTATTCCGGTCGCCGAGGCATCCATTGCTGGGTGTGCGATGAAGGTGCTCGCAAACTCTCTCAGGCAGCCAGGTCAGCCATTGCTGAGTACCTCAGTGTTGTCAAGGTAACTTGTAGAGACTGATTAATGAAAATATATTGAAGATTTTATGCAAATGACCTGTCAGGTGTGATTTACCTGTTAGCAGTGATAGGAATAACTGCTGGCCTGTTGACCTGGACAAGCAATATTTCAGATACTGCTTCATGTCAGAAACCCTAATTTCCAACTATGATTCAAATCTCTCATCCCTTGTCTTGATTCCCAACTTAATTCATGTTTTATAAGAAATATTTTTTTCAATGTTTTCAGTTGTTCTTTCTTTTTTTGAATACTGGAGTAAATCTTGTGAATATGAATATGGTTGAATATGAAAACATTAAATGCAATATTGATGTGAATTAACTGAGTGCCCTTGGAGTGTCTCCGTATTTTCTATGTTGTTCAATACACCTCCTGGCTGGATACACTCATGGACATCACTGACTGCTATGTGTATATGAGAGTGTAACATGAAACAGCTTTCTCTGTTATTTAGGGAGGAGAGAATCAAACCAAGAAGGTGACAGTTGATGATCGAATTCATCCGTCAGTGAAGTAAGTGGTTGTCTTCCTTGAGATGCAGTGTTAGTTATATGTGTGGTTTTCCGTTTGTTTGTTGTCCCCTGCCACTACGCAGAATGGGGGACTATGTATTGAGCAGCATCTGTACATCCCGATTCTGGTTAACACTGTATCTCATGAAATGCTGTACCCAACGTCTTCAAATTTGGTTACTGCCTCCATCGGGGGATTGCGCCAGTCTAAGTAAACTAATCCTCAGTACTTTTTGTTACACTCCACTACTGAGTCTAACAAAATCTTATGGGAGGTCACATCAGGTAACCTTTGAGAATGACCAATCAGAGCACAGCTTACCAAATCGCGAAAATGCACATTCGCACATACCTTTTGAACTTTTTATCTCGGAAAGGTTCGTACCCGAACGATTCCAAATGCTATTTAGCGTACGCTCGCTTCCAGGTGATGCACAGGGCTTATGTTCAAATATGACAACAGTGAGTAAACTGTCTCAGAAAATAGTCTTTTTGGCAATATTCCAATGATGTTATCTTGCAGAAATATTAGCTAATGGTAACCAAGTCAACAGAAACCCCAAAGCATATATACTGCGGGTCAAATAACTCTGTTATATGCGGATTTTTGTTTGTGGTCAGATTTGTGTCAGTGACCTGAATATTTTGAAAGTCCCTCTGATCCCTAAATAGTAGCCGTTGTCTGATTGGTTAAATCTATTTATCTGTCTCGCATTTGACTGGAAGGTCATCGGTCACTCAAAGTTTACCTGATGCGACCCTCTACTAGGTTTTGTTAGACTCAGTGGTGAAGTGTAACGAAATACACTGAGACTAAGTTTACTTAGACTGGGGATTACGCAGACACCTGTCAATTTGGGTGACCATGACCTTATTCTCAAGGCCACCATAACTCTTTGACCACTCTTCAAACTCTTGTTAACGTAATATCTCATTAACTGTCTTCAAATTTGGTGACAGTCTACATTAGGGGATTGCACGGACACCAGTTGATTTTGTTGACCTTGATCTTATTTACAAGGTCACCACGACGTAGTGTTAGCGTAATATCTCATAAACTGTTGTACCCAATGTCTTCAAATTTGGTGTGACAGCTTGCATAGTGGTATTAGGTAGACACCAGTCAATCTGGGGGATCTTGACCGTATCTTTCTGGTCACCTTGACTCTTTGAACACTTTTCAAGCTCTTGTTAACCTGATATTTCATGCACTGTTGTACCCAATGTCTTCAAATTTGGTGATCGCCTACATCTGGAGATCTGGACATCAGTCGATTTTGGTGACCTTGATCTTATTTTCAGTCTGACCACGACACTTTGTTCACTTTACAAACTTATGTTGACGCGTATGTCATAAAATATTGCAACCAATGTCTTCAGTCTTGTCGACAGCCTACATTGGGTAATTATGCAGGCACCAGTCATTTCATGCATCTTGTGTGTGACCAAAAAGGGGGGATATGTTATAAATATTAGTTTTCTTTAGCGGCAGGGAACATTGCCACTCATTGTCGTCAGCAGAATTCCAGCAATAGCTAAGTTGCCTGAAGTAATGAAGTCAGGACCTGCAGGACAAGCAGCGAAGCAAATAAGGTTAAGATGGCATGCATCCAACCAAGTTACTAAGCTTGACCACTCTTTTTCTTTGGGGAAATACCTATGACAAGCATGGATTTTAAGGGATCCCTAGTATCCCACTCACTCACAACCACCTATTTGAATCTGCAGGTCCTTGTGTCCTCAGATAAAAGATATTGTTTTTAATTTTATAGTACACTATATCTAGACAGACCGGACACTTTGGTGTACCCCCACCCACCTGCCTTGTCAATTGCTACACTACCATCGCGTGCAATAGATTAAAACATAAACATAATCAAGGGTGATTGGCTTATCGATCACCATTCATAACACCTACCTTTCTATAGTGTTATTTCAAGTTGACTGAAAGCTGATTTTGACCCTCAACTAAACAATCTTGACACAAATGACAGACGATAGCAAGGGCGATAAGGCCACTTAAGGGAGTGTGTTTAAACCCTCATTGGTCGACACTTGCTATCATCCGCCATTTGTGTCAAGATGGTTTAGCTGAGTCCAAATTGGCTCGATTTGTAAATGATTCATTTGCAAACAATGCTTGTCATCATTTCCCCTCTTTGAATGATGATCATATTAATCACTGGATTATCTAGTTCAGACTTCAAACAGACTACCATAAATAGCTGGAATGCAGCTGCCTGCGGCGTTACACAGCACACTAGCAACTACATAAGCAATTTTCAAGTTCGTCACCAATTGAGAAGTTGAAAGAAACAAATTAGCCAGGAAATAGTTATCAGTTACTTCTGAAGTTCTCTCCTGAAACCCAGAAATAGAATAGAATCATCATTTAGTAACGGATGTGATTGTTCCAGACGTGCCTTGACAATCATTGAGAAGCACTTTGTGGACTACGCATGTCACAGTCAAGACTTCCTAGACATGGAGGAGAGATGGGACAAGGTTTTGTCTCTTGTCCCAGATGCAGGTTAGGTCAAGGACAAGTGTAACAGTAAAACAAGCTATGAGTCAAGTGAATTACCTGGTCCCAGAGTCTAGTATAATGACTCTTGGGCAAGTAAGCTTAATGAATATGCTCCGTACATGGACACCAATATGTAGGGAAAATAATATTATGTGACAAGTTAGACAAATTAGCTGTGCTCAAAATTATGATAAAAAATACCTGGCACTGCCTGACAAGATTTGTCCTTTGGAGAGCTGGCCATTTTGTATTTTCTCTAGCCGAAATAGTAAAGGTGACAAAAACGTATATCTGTTGTATTTAGAGTTTCGTGAACAGCTGAAGGAAGATTTTACCAGAACTGGAACCAACTCAGCCAACAGATGGTCCATTCTAGTCAGACGGGTAGAGGAGTCACTGTCTGTGGTAAGTCTGGAATTCTCGATGTAGGATGTCATACCTATACTCTCTGGTGGAATGTCATACCTGAACCGACTGTGTGTAGTAGGCTGTCATACCTGAACTGTTTGTGGCACGATGGCATACCTAATCTGACCATGTGGTAGGATGTCATACCTGAACTGACTGTGTGTGGCAAGACGTCATACCTAAAACTAGCTGTGAGTGGGATGATGTCATACCTAAACTGACCATGTGGTAGGATGTCGTACCTAAACTAGCTGTGTGTGGCAGGATGTCATACCTGAACTGACTGTATGTGGTAGGATGTCATATCTGAACTGACTGTATGTGGTAGAATGTCATACCTAAAATGATTATGTGGTAGGCTGTCATATCTGAACTGACTGTGAGTTGTAGGCTGTCATACCTGAACTGACTGTGTGATAGGATGTCACACCTGTCTGCCTATATGTGGCAGGCTGTCATACCTGAACTGACTGTATGTGGTAGGATGCCATACCTGTCTGACTGTATGTGGTAGGATGTCATACCTGTCTGTATATGGTATAATGTCATACCTGTCTGATTGTATATGGTATAATGTCATACCTGAACTGACTGTGTGTGGTAGTCTGTCACACCTGAATTGTCTCTCTTTAACGTATTTACATATCTGATTCTCTATTTTACAGCAGCTTCTGGTAATATTTGAGATCATGTTTCAGGAGAAATACAGGAACAAGAAACTACGACATCTGAAGGAGGAAATAATGCTACAGTATTGTTACCCCCGACTGGACGTGAACGTCAGCAAGGGAGTTAACCATCTTCTCAAAAGCCCATTCTGTGTCCATCCTAAAACAGGTTTGTGTGGGTTGAGATAGCCATTGGGTGGGTGAGGGAATAATCGGGGGCTACTGGTGACATTGTCAGGCACTAGGGGTGTCGGAGTCTCAGAAGCTTGGGGTATTGTCAATCTGGGGATGTCATGCCAGTCTAGGGGTATATTGTTAGTCTAGGGATGTGTTGTCAGTTTAATGGTGTGTTGTCAGTCGAGGGATGTGTTGTCAGTCTATTAAGTGTTGTCAGTCTAGGGGTAGGGGTGTCAGTCTAGGGGTGTGTTGTCAGTCAAGGGATGTGTTGTCAGTGTAGGAATCAGTCAAAGTAAACTTAGTCTCAGTGCATTTCGTTACACTCCACCACTGAGTCTAACAAAACCTAGTAGAAGATCGCGTCAGGCAACCTTTGAGCTACCAATGACTTTCCAGTCAAACATCAGACGGTTAAGTAGATTTAACCAATCAGACAACGGCTACTATTTAGGGATCGGAGGGACTTTCAAAATATTCAGGTCACTGACACAAAACGTTACTTTCAGAGACTATTTACTCATCGTTGTCATGGTTGTATGTAAGCCGTGTGCATCACCCAGAAGCGTGAGTACGCTAAATAGCATTCAGAATCGTTCGGGTACAAACCTTCCTGAGATAAAAACTTCACAAGGTATGTGCGAAGGTCCACTTTCATGATTTGGTAAGCTGTTCTGATTGGTCAATCTCAAAGGTTATCTGACGCGACGTCCCATAAGATTTCCTTAGACTCAATGGTGGAGTGTAACGAAAAGTACTGAGGATAAGTTTACTTACACTGGTCTAGGAATGTGGTTGTCAGTCTATTGAGTGTTGTCAGTCTAGGTGTGTGTATGTTCAGTCTAGGTATGTGTTGTCAGTCTATGGGTGTGGTTGTCAGTCTAGCAGTGTGTCGTTTGTCTAGGGGTGTGTTGTCAGTCAAGGTGTATGTTGTCAGTTGATGGATGTGTTTTCCGTCTTCGGATATGTTGTCAGTCTAGGGGTGTGTTATCAGTCTAGGCTTTGTTTTGTCAGTCTAGGGTATATTGTCAGTGGAGGGGTGTGTTGTCTACGGGTTTTGTTGCGAGTCTAAGCGTGTGTTGTCAGGGAGGGGGGGGATGTTGTCAGTCAAGGGGTGTGGATGTCAGTCTAGGGGTGTGGGTGTCAGTCTAGGGTGGGTTTTTCAGTCTAAGGTTTTGTTGTCAGTATAGGGTGAGGATGAGGGAAGGGAGAAAATGTCAATTGTTGGACGTTGGCCTGAAAAACTGAGTAATATCATACAAGCTGTCTTCATTCTCCAAAATGTAGTATACTACCGACAAGAAATAAGGGAACTAATGAAATAATAGCGAATTTGAAACTGCTTTAAATATCCACTAAATCAATTTTAGGCGTCAAGTTCAATATCTGGTGTGTCCACCATGTTGGGCAACACATTCACGGCACCTTGATGGCATGTTGTTAATCAATTTCCGGATTGTTGCCCGTGTTATTGCCCGCCATTCCTCTTGGAGAGCTGCACCAAGCTGGGCCAGGTTGGCGGGTCCTGGGTCCCTGACGTACACCCTTTGACCAAGAACTTCCCAGAGATGTTCAATTGGGGACAGGTCTGGGGACTTAGAGGGCCAGTCCGATTTAAACCTATCGCGTAGAGCAATTAACGTAATGAGACAATCCTGTCGTGGTGTCGTTGATTTTGGTCTACCACGCCCAGGTCTCGTTGCAACCCCACCCGTTTGACGGTACTTATCCCACAGGCGTGAAATTACACTTTTTGATTTACCCATCTGCCGGGCAACTTCACATAATGATGTCCCCTCCTGTATCATCCCCACAATTCTCCATTTAGCTGCTTCACCGAGATACTGCCTCTGAGGCATTTCTGTCAGTAAGTGTCAATCTCTATTGCATTAGTGATTGCGACGTCTCCAGTACATTCACAGGAGTTAACTTCTGTATGCACGTGTAGCACGTGCTGGGCATGCATTAAGCGAAATTCCATTGTCATTGGATGTTGCGTTTGGGAGATACGCCACGATAACGGACCCTGTCACAGTCAGAGTCATCTACATTCAATTTCTTGGTTCCCTTATTTTCTGTCGGTAGTATATCTTTATGAAATCCTCGTCTTACCTCCTTGTTTAACCTGAGCAGTGACAAAATGTACATACAGAAGTACATGTAGACAGTGACTCACTTCAGGTCGAGTCTGCGTCCCGATGGATCCTGCCCAGATTGAGAAGTTCAGTCCATTTGCTGTCCCCACTATAAGGTAATCAGCAGTTGGATATAAAGTGTGTGCTTGTTAAGTTCTTTATTGTTTGGGGTTCTTTTGTTGTTGTTGTTTTGTTTGTTTTTTCGACAAAATATACTCTTGAATGAATAAGAATTTGTCAAAGATAATCAGTTCCTTAAAAAGTGCCACGCATATCTATAGATTGGTGGCACATCAGTTTTTAACCTCATCAGAACTGAAGTGAGTGTCCTTGGCTAGTCGCTGGACCTGAAAGACAGGTGCCATTGTGACATATAACCAGTGCCTAGCTACAGCTACGGATCCCAGGACCACATTCATATCAGTGTAGAAATATAGTGGTCCCCATGCAGCTAAAATGGAACTGGGGCAGTGGGGTAGCCACATGGTCAAAGCGTCAGCTTGTCACACTGAAGGCCCAGGATGAGTCCATCTCTGGTATCCCCCCACAATGATGTAGCAGGAATATTGCTAAATGTAACCAACACTCACTAACTCACTCAAACACACATTTTCGTGAAAGTACATAGGTTACACAGTTTAAGTAAACTTAGTCTCAGTATTATTCGTTACATGCCTACACTGTCTTAAAAAAAACCATTACGAGGTCACATCAGATAACTTTTGAGTGACAGTCAAACGGAAGACAAACAGATGTAACCAGTCAGAATGGTTGTTGTTTGGGGTTGGCTGGACTTCCAAATTCCCCAGTCACTGACACTGATCTCTCAACAAATAAAAATCCACATAAAACACAGATATTAAACCTGCAGGTCAATATCGAAGGTTACCTGATGCAACCTCCTATTACGCTTTTTAGACTCAGTGTAGGAGTGTAACGAATAATGCTGAGACTAAGTTTACTTAGACTGCAGCGTCCTGTGACATCATATGGCTTCTCCAGGGCTCCAGATAATTTTTCAACATGAGGGGTATGTGAGTGCTGAATGTAATTTAAAAATAGCATTTAACATTGCTATTCTTGTGTAAACGGATCAGTAAACAATACATCAATAGCTTTACAGATAAATACGCCCGTAAATGATTCTGAGAATGTACGTCATTGCTGTTCCTCATATCTGCTACATGTTCAGATTGTTTTCCTAATGTATTGAGCTTATTTCTTATCCGTACATACGCTGATACGGCCCTTATCTACAATCAGCAAACACCAAGAGTGTTTAAACATGGCCACACAAGTGATAGATATTCTGTTGTATATTTCAGTGGTGTTCTGGAGGAACTAAACAAAACAGAAGCTGTGACAGCGGAAACAGGCAAAAAACAGAAAGGTACTTAATTGTCTAAGCTGTGATAGTGATGGCTTCATATTTTGGGGTGAACAGTTCCCTAGAAAAATATTTCTGTTGTGTAATTATAAGTAGAACTGATTTATGTGAAATCAAAATGTGAGAAAGCTCCTTGCCATATTTGGTGTCATATTTCTAGACTACAAGAGAACCTCCCTGGGGCCAACGATCGACATATTTGACTCATTTGTCAAGAAGATGGAGCAGGGATGGCGGGGCACCTTACAGGAACAGAGCGGTGAGTGCTTCCATGATGCACCCCTCTCCTGACTTGTGTCTCCTGAACTGTCTTGAAAATGTTTCAGGAAAATGTTTCATGTTTCTGGTGTTTGGTAACTTTACTTTAAAACTGTAAGTGCTATCCGTCTCCAATTTGGTATGAGGCTTTATAATTCTTTTACCTTTGAGGATATTGATTGTCATAATTTATCACTCGATAATAAAAAAGTTGTCTATGAGAGCTGTCACAACACCACGTCACATGTCAAGGGTGTTGAGCTACATAACGGAGCAGCGACCCAGTCATACATTAGGCAGGTCACATGTCACATCCTTACATTATACTCTGCAGATCATGTCACGTGACTTCAACCATGTGCATTGCACGAAGTGCACATACATCTACACATTGAGAAATGTCTACATCCAATTTGTCAGCTGACGCAAAAGACTTTATTAGAAAAATCTATAATTATTTCAAACGAGAAGGTGAAACGGGCCGTCCTTTTGTAGCTCCAGAAAAGTATTTCAAATGGACCCAACATGCCTTGGATCTCTCAAAGGGCATGTTGAGTGGAATTATCCATGCCTCGTCTACGGACATTCCAGAAACCATCTCAAAAGTTAGTAGGAAATTAAAACTGGATAGTTTTGATCAAAGGCTTGTCATGGACACAATTAGAAAACTAACACGTCAAAATGAGCGTGTGTCGGTGCGGCGACTGAAACAAATCCTGGCTCAAGACCACTAGTGTGATGTCTCTCCTTAAACTATTTGCTAATTGCTTCTGAAATTTAGTTACAAATATAAAAGTGTTCAGGGGATAAAACTTGCCATGTGTGTACGGCATGACATCGTAAAATCAAGAATAGATTATTTGAAAACGACTAGAAAAAAACATGCTGATGGTTACAAACCAGTGTATCTTGACGAGACATGGGTAAATGCCTCCCATACAGTATGTTACCAATGGCAGTATCCTGACAGACAGGAACCGAAGCGGAAGCTACCATCTGGTAGAGGACAGAGACTTATATTTCTGCATGCTGGCTCACACAAAGGATTTCTGCCTGGGTGTGATTTGTATTTAAATCTACTACAGAAATGAATGGGGCTGTCTTTACACAGTATGTAGAAGAACAACTGATCACAGCCCTTCCAGAAGAGTCCTTGGTAGTCACGGACAATGCTCAAAACCCCAGTTGCCGTGAGTACGACAATCGGTGTCCAACATCCAGTTGTCGTAAGGCAGAGATCATTGAATGGCTTGACAGAAACAACATCGTAAGACCTGACAAAGCAACAAAACCAGTTTTGTATGAGCTTGTATTACAACAGAAACCACCACCTTCCTATGTCACTGACAATTTGTTGAAGAACGCTGTCACAAGATTCTATGACTACCACCATACCATTGCGATCTGAATCCAATTGAACTGATATAGGGAGATATCAAGGGGAAGGTATCACGCTGCAACACAACATTAAAGTTATCTGACGTTGAAAAAATTGTTCACTCGGCAGTAGCGGAGATTGAATTCAGTCGGTGGGAAGCCTGTGTCAAACATGTATTGGCAGTTGAAAACGAGTACTGGAAACTAGATGGTTTCCATCCCACCAATCTTAATACATCTTGGAGATGAATCAGATACTGACCTGTCCAAAGAAGAGATGCTTTGTGATTGAAAAATCTCAAAAATTGGAGGAAAACAAACAAGTGATTAACCCCCCCAAAATACAAATCAAAGGCCCACTTCAGTAGTGTGTACATGCATAGTATCACGGAAATGGGATTACATATTGACTGTGAATAATGCCGAGAAAATAAACCTGTCACCTAACTATTTCCAAACTCAAAACACTTTCATGGAAACTAAAGAATCAAACTTCTTCGTTATGTACAAGTGCATGAAAAGACATCGCAACAGCAATCTGAAAACATTATATGAATTATGTGACCTATTTGATTTTGAGATGACACCCTCTGCCCTATACCAGTATTGACTGGGTCGTCCCACTTGTCCGGTCAGGTAATCCTGAGTAATCGCATTAAGTTTTGCGCTTGGGTTGCTGGCCCGTTATAGTCAGTTTCAGTGAGCTCAGGTCAGATGTCAGTCAATTTGTGTCACTTAGACACTGAGTGAACACATTTCAGGTGGTACTTTCCTAAAAGAACGAATTCACTAGATGGGTATAAATAAGAGATGGATATGCTTTATGTCATTGCAGTTATGGCAAATGCAAAGTTCCTCGTTTCATTCCGAACGGTCGTGGAGGTCAATCTTTAGTTTACTTTGGGTACAAATTTTATATAAAGTCTAGGAATGGTGACAGAGTTCACTGGAAAGGTTGTCAGAAGACTATTTCACTAGCTACTGGGTGGAGGGTGACCATGGTCACGAGACCTGGAACAACTTTGAGACTGTTAGACCTCACACTGCAAACCACACAGGAAGATAAGTCTTCAAGTTGCAGGAACCAGCCCCAGTCTGTTTAAGGTCCTGGATTTTTTAAAGCAGGAACAGGTCTTTGTCGAGATATAACTATCTTGCATAAAGCAGGAACAGGTCTTTGTCGAGATATAACTATCTTGCAACTTCAAGCTGGTGGCACACATCAGATGAAACAACGAAAATATTGTCAAATGGAGGGGGCACTGAACGTGTATAAGAGACAATTGTTATGAATCTCAGAATGAATGTTTTGTTATGGAGCATTGTTAATTAAATGCAGTAGTAACATGTTGTTAAAATGTGTTATTGTTTTAACTTGTTAAGCCTTTTAAAGATATAACTTGATATATATTGCTCCTACTTGCCTCGTAAATTTCCAATTCAGACTATAGATAGTACATCAAAGATATATCGTTAATTCCCTGTCCAGGATTATCTGTCTGCACATCAAACAAACCGGACAAGTGGGACTAACCCGTATTGACACCGTTAACTAATGCAAAATGCACATGCTCTAAGTCACGTGATGACCTGCCAAGCATAATGTAAGGATGTGACATGTGACCTGCCTAACTGCATGACCAGGTCGCTTTTCCGGTTAGTAGCTCAACACCCTTGACGTGTGAGGTGGTGTTGTGACTTGAAATAATGACAGATCTTATGGACAACTTTCTTATTATCGAGTGATAAATTATGACAATTAAAATCCTCAGTGGTAGAAGAATTATGAAGCCTCATACCAAATTGGAAACGGATATCACATATAGTTTTAAAGTAAAGTTACCAAACACTGTTCTGAAACATTTTCTGCCAGACTATATGATATAATAACCGATCATGAAACTTAGAGACTTCTTTGGTAGTTGTCAGAGGTTTTCATGTGTCCAGTTTAAATCTAAAGTATTTGTAACAATTCTGAATTTGGAACAAAAATGTTACTATGTAGTTAGATGTTAGGGAGAAAAGGGAGAAAAGAATATATTTTCCTTAGTCTTTTAAAAATTTGTCAGTGTCAAAGTAGAAGAGTAATCGTCAACTGATTATTTGATTTTAAGGAAAGAAATAGTTAGGAAGTCTCGCAAACTAGCATCTCTCTTGTATTGTTTGAAATACTTCATCACATCAATGTTTGTCAGTCAGTGTAATGCTGGTACCCTCTCCAGCTTTGTTTCACCTTGGATAAAGGCACTGGGGTAGCTCATCGTTCTTTTGCTCATCACTCCAAAAGCAGGGGCTCAATTCCCTACTTTGGCACTATGTCTGAAGTCCATCTCCTGTTTTCCTTGCTCTAATTTTGCTGGAAAAAATGGATAAAATCCAGCTCACTCCCTCACTCACTCTCCTTGTTATACTAATAGCATTTTGGGATGTTTTGTAATTGGTTATTTAAATTTTCAGATATGAAGAAGGAATTCTAAAGAAGGATGTGGAAACTGCTGGTGTGGATGTGAAAAAGAAACAGGAAGCTGCTGTATATAGGAACTGATGTGTTTGTGCTGAATAGACAGGGCTGATGGAGGATACATTTGTACATAACCATGAAAATGCCAGTCTCATCGAAATTAGATATGTGATTGAAAGTCATGTGTGGTGAACTTTCTAAACAGTCAATCAAGGTCCACACTTCTTAATTCTCATTACTTGTCAGTTTAGCATTTATAGCATTGTGTAATCATAGCTTTCGGCAGTGGGAGCCATGTCAATTTACACTCATCAGAGGGGTAAACAAAGAATGCAGTGTAGACTACCAGTTGTCCGACTTACAATTTTTGTGGAAGTCCTGGTAGCTGAGCGGGCTAGGCTGCTGGCGATTAGGTCCCTGACTCTGAGGGTGCAAGTTTGAATCCTAGATGGGCCTCAACCAAAAGAGTACTAGAATTTGTACGTCAATAAGAATGTGTAATCCCAAATATGACATATGTTACTTTCTAAATGGTACTGTGTAATTTATTTTTAAAAAACAAATAAATTCGTCCTGAGAAAGTGTGTACAGTCCAGTACTGTCACCAATCCATTATCGTCCGTTGCACAGCAAATTGCTGGAGTAACAAAGATCTCAGAGTAAACAACTGAGACTAAATTACATTTATTCAATTTGTTACCAACAAAAGCATTGGATAAAACTGATTGTCAGATAAACAGAGGTCAGATTAGGAAGGCATGACTGTATTTCATTGTATGAATAAACACAGAAAATATCTACTGTCTGCTATTATTTCTAATCCAGTCTTTCCAGTAAATGTTCTTGAAGAAAATTGCTAGAATCATCCATTCTGTGACTGAGATACGTTGGCACCTGACTGGCTGATATGGTATTCCGTTGCATTCCGGCCTAAGTCAAAAGTAAGGGTTTACGTTCCATTGGTTTGATATTGGATACACGAAACCAAACATTTGCTCCTAGACTTCTGCTGTAATGTAAACTTTGGAAAACACGTCTTCAGCAAAATCATCTGGTTACAACAGCCAGATATCTGAATCTATGTTTAATTTTGTCTTGTACCCTAACCTCTCATTTTGATTTATTCTAGACAAGCCTGTAATTGGTTCAGGAGATTTGCTTCCCACTGTTATATGTATTCTGAAATCATGGGTTCAGAGATTGGATACTTTGCAAATGCACCAGAAGAGTCACTCTTCAAAGGCTGTCTGATCTTACACTCTTACACTTCAGATTGTAGTTCAGAAAGACCAGCTGGGTCACAAATCACAGCCCTCTCCAGACACTGGCACAACTTATTTTAAACACCCAGACTTTCAACAGCCATATTATTATGATATTAGTGCATTTAAAGTATGGTATACTCCATTCACTAGGTAAATGCTCATAGTGCCAACAGTCTGACTACCTTTACCCAGGATAACCCAAACTAGGTAAATAGTCATATGACTTATCCCACTGGGTATACATTTTGTGCTGGGGGAACAGAAGCAATTTTTAACATTCTCACTTGCTTAAGGTGAGACCACATGTATGACATGTGCTTTTATGTGGGGCAGGAATGAAGTCCCCAAACCAATCAGGTCAAACTGCCAAACGGATCACCCATCCAAGGACTCCCAATGTTGCTTAACTTCAAAAGTTTTTTTACCTGAGCTCCTCAGCATTTGATACAGGTCCATATGGTCAGGATCTTTGCTTCATTCAGCCTCACATAGACTAGTGATTTTTGTGTAAGATGATCGTCAGCTTCAATTACAAACTTACAAAAGGTCCACTCCAATATTAATTAGGTAAGTGGCATATGGTAATTGTCAAGGAACCTCATCTGGCCCCGATTTCTGGAAACAAAGTTAAGTCTGTGTTTAATCGGGTACTTCGTTAGGATGAGAGAGCCACAATAAACTCGGTGCACCTACTGGCAGCCAGAGTTGTATACTCCCCAGGGAGTTGAGAGTGAAATCTGATGTGCTGTTGAGATTGACATCCTGTGATCGAGGGAAAAATACCAGTGCCTTGAGCATGCACTAGTGCGTGGATACTATATAAATATCCTGTCTATCTATATATCTAATTGACTTAAGTTAGAGTTTGTACTCAAATTTGAAAAATCATATTTTGCAGAATGTGCTGAAATTGATATTGCACTCAAAACTAGAAGGCAGTTTGCATTTTGTGAATATATTGCTGAAGTTGTTTTTTAATTTTCAAAATGCAGTTGAGTTAGAATTTCAGCTATTTCAAATTGTCAAACTCAGCTTGAAATTTGAGTGAAAACTTAAGTGTTTTTCGAGACATCAGACATTTTTTTTTATTTGGTTTTTCTTCTAAATTTAATAAAAGAATGCACATTTAAATGATTTATCGGCTCATGAGAGCTTTGTAAAGTGATGCTGAACATATGAGTATATATGTTTGAACCATGAAGATCTGTTGGAATTGGGTCTTCTGCAACCCACGCTTATTTTAAGAGGCGACTGATGGGGTCAGGTAGTCAGGCTTCCTGACTTGGCTGACACATGTTATTGTATCCCAGTTGCGTAGATCGATGCTCACGCAGTTGGTCACTGAATTGTTTTGTCTCAACTCTGTTATTTAAAGACCACTGCCAAATAGATGGAATATTTCTGAGTGTCAAGCAACAAGCAGCAAACCACCCAACCGAAGCTGGTGTTTGAAGTTACAGGGGATTTAGAGTTTGCAACTGAATCAACCACCTCTCTTGTCTTTGTTTAAGTCATGTGATAGTCTCATTTATGGGTCATATCACACCATAGCTGTCTTAAAAACTGGAAATAGTGAAAATATATAATTGAAAAATGGAAACAAACCTTAATGATTTGGCAAGAGGCTGGTGTTCGCTTGTTGCAGAATCATGGCCTGCAATATTTCAGCTATTTCCTGGTGGGCTGTAAATAACTGAGCCTGGATCAGACATTCCAGTGATTCATATCAGCAGCAAAAGTGATACCATCACATGCATCAGTGGAATTTAGTTGCCTGTTTCAAGAGATGGTTTATCAATTTTCATTGCACATAATAGTGCCCTAGTCTACACTGGAAACAGAAACAAGACTGAAGAAAATCTCTCTTTTAAAAGTATAGAGGTCAAATCAGCCCTTTATGTCAATATAAATGTAAAAGAACTTGGATATATAAGGTCCTTGCAAAATTGAAATGATGTTAGTGGTGTTGACTTTCAACTCATGCAAAGCACATGAAATTCTTCAATTTGTCACATAATTTCCAGGGACAACAGTGAGATCTAAACTCGCAACACCTGTACGTGGTACAAGTGAAGTGATTGTTGAAGCTGTTCTGTAATGACGATGTATTAAGGCAATTACTACTTTCACCCATTGCATACCCATCGTATTATGGTGGGGCAAAGTTACTCTCTACGTGCCTGGAATACACAATATTGAATCCCAATTTTCCATCCTCCCACTCAAAGCAGACGCGGCCTATGAAGAAATACTGTTCAAAAGACATCATGAAGATCATTTCTGGATCCAAGCCAACTACATGCCCATTGGACCCGATTCCTACATATTTGGTAAAAGAATTCCTGGACTTGTTACTCCTAGTTGTCATACAGATGGTGAACAGCAGTTTGCTGAATAACTTTCGGACCCGTGAAGGTCCCGGGGTAGATTAGGTCTTCAGCGCGAATCATATATGGTTCATGATTTCACACACCGGTGGCAGAGTATACAATTATACTCTGGTGATGAGGTCAATACCTGTTTTTATGGACCCGCGAAAAGTGAGTCTTCGGTCAATATTACTTTTCATACGGGTTCATAAATAGAGAATACTAAACTATGACCCTTGTAATACCATATTTATCAGTGAGTTAATAGTTTTGGTATCTAACGACCCGTGTAGATCCCGGGGTAGAATAGGTCTTCAACAACCCATGCTTGCCATAAAAGGCGACTATGCTTGTCGTAAGAGGCGACTGACGGGATTGGGTGCTCAGGCTCGCTGACTTGGTTGACACATGTCATCGGTTCCCATTTGCGCAGATCAGTGATCATGTTGTTGGTCACTGGATCGTCTGGTCCAGACTCGATTATTTACAGACCGCTGCCATATAACTGGAATATTGCTGAGTGCGGCGAAAAACTAAACTCACTCACTGATATCTTTCGGCCAGTCTCTAACGTGACGTTTATATAAAAAATACTCGAGAGAGCTGTCAATATTCGACTGAAGGATCATTTCTGTGCCTTTTCACATTTGGACAAATTCCAATCGGCCTACAGATCGGGTCATAGCACCGAGTCGGCCCTCCTTAGAGTCTCCAATGAGTTACTTACAGCTGTGGATAAAGGCAAACTAGTTACCCTTCTAGCTACCCGACCTCTCTTCTGCCTTCGATACAACTGACCACCAACTCCTGGAAAGACTCAAGGGTCAATTTGGAATCCACGGGGTACCCCTCATCTGGTTGAAATCCTTTCTTGAAAACAGAAGTCAGACTGTTCAGTTAGATAACATTCAATCACGAACCTCCCTGGTCCGCTGTGGTGTGCCCCATGGATAGGTACTCGGTCCACTTCTTTCTATAGCATACACGACCATATACATACTGTGGTAATTAAGACACATAGAAATTCCCATCATTCGTTTGCAGATGATCCCCAACTTCAGAAAAACTCAACCCCCAAGGACTCACATACTGGTCTTCATAAAATAACAGACTGTACCAAAGATGTGAAGTCATGGATGAAAAGCAACATGCTTAAGTTAAATGATGACAAAACTGAAGTGATGGTTGTCAGATCCAGGCAAATACAAAAACCAATTACCACCAGCACTGTTCGGGTAGCTGATTCAGCGATACAACCAGAGGACTCCATTAAAGACCTCGGCGTTACACCTGACTCACAAATGGCGATGGACACCTATGTTAATCAACTCTGTAGAATATGCTTCTTTCATCCACGGGCCACTGGCAGAATACGTCATCTTATCAGTCGTCATGCAGTGCATGGTCTGGTTCAGGGTCATGTTTTATCAAGAACTTATTATTGTAATAGCCTCCTTTTTGCTATTTCTCAGAAACTGCTTTCAAAATTACAAAATGTTCAGAATACAGGTTACCGAATCATAAGCAGAACTTCCAAGCACCCCCGCATAACACCTGTCATGAAAACCCTCTACTGAATTCCTGTTAAATCAATAATTGACTTTAAAATATTGTGTTTTGTGTACAAATGCCTCAATGACCAAGGTCCAGAATACTTAACAGAACTTCTTACCCTATACTTTCCAGGAAGACAGAATCTACTCTCTGTGCCTCATTCCAAACTGCATACTTTTGGAAGGAAATCCTTTGCCTGCTCGGCCGCTCTACTCTGGAATTCTCTCCCTATCACCATTAAATCAGCAGCTGATTTTAATCCCTTTAAACGATTGCTCAAGACCTATCTGTTTTCACTGTATTATTACTAGCTACCCGTCTCTGATCGTGTATATATACACTATCCACCCACTTTGTTAGCGCTTTGAACATGGGCTTTGTGCGATCAAAAGGCGCATTATAAAATCACATATATGGTGTATATTATTATAAAGCGGCAGAAAAGTGAACTCATTTCTCAGAGGATGGTTACTACAAACAAAAGTATGGGAACACCCCAAAATTTGATAGATATAGATAATCTTAAACGTGGCGAGGCTATTCATATCCCAAGGTAAATGCAACTTTTAAACGGTCCTTGCTTTAAACCACATGTTGGAAGATGCAGCGAAGCGAATGGTTCAATACTCGTTGAGTTTGGGAGAAATGAAACATTGTGAAATACAGTGAAAAACAAGGGTGCTAAAACCAGGGAGACTATGTGATCAATGTTGTAGATGATCCCTGCTGAAACACAAAACCATGTTCGAATCAAACGCCCAAACACAGCCTAGTGCATGTGCAGACAGACGTGCCAAGCTAAGATGCATAGCTTTCACGAACATGAACGCTGTTCATGTTCGTGAACGCTATGTATCTAATGCTAAAACATGCCATCAGGTTGTGGCAACGGTTTCTTCAAAAAGTTACAAACAGCATTGAAGGGTCTCAACGTCTTCACCATGCCGCAGCGCAGACCGTTTTGCGCCCACGACAGAGGCAGTGCCATCGTGATTACAGGATGGTGAATCCATAACAACTGTTGCCCATCGGCTCCAGGTGTCTCCCTTGGTTCTTCATCGACGGATGGACGATTAAAAATGATTCTTTGATAACAGACTTAGGAAACAGGATGCAACGCGGTTTAGGTGTGCCGTGACTTACTTTTCACTTTTCTGTCGCATGGAGTTATTTGATAAAGTGACACAGACCACTGGTAGAGTACAGGACAGACCTCGCCCTGGAAGGTCCAGAAAAAAAACAAAGGTAGATGGCCGATATGTTGTGCTCCTAGTACAGGGGCTTGCATTGCTGGAAATAATACATCCTGGGTCCTACATGCGTTCGCTAATAATAACACTCGTATAACGAAGCGGTCAAGTCCTTCTGAACCTATTCACAACTACCAATGCCCAGTTGCCACAAGCTGCAGGGGAGGTATGTCTTCCACATGCACTAGGCTGATGTGTTTGAGCATCAAACAAGGTGACACACTGTTATATTTCAGTCAAACCCAACAAATACTGCATCAGTTGCTTCACTCAATGTCCCTGGTTTCGTTTATATATGACTATCAAATTTTAGGGTGTTCCTATACCTTTTGTTTGTAGTATATATACCATCGGTCACGAACTACGTGCATAAGGAACTAAGTGGAGTATGTTCACAATGTTTTAGAACAGCATTTGCATTCGGAGGTAGGCAGTTTGCGAGTACAGACTCGTGAATATCTGGGTTAAAATTGGTCTTAGCAACCCATGCGCCTGAAGCGACTAACTGGATCGGATGATCACTGTAGTAGTAGTAGTAGTAGTAGTAGTAGTAGTAGTAGTAGTAGTAGTAGTAGTAGTAGTAGTAGTAAAATGTTAATTACCCTGCTCTATATAAGTGCACTATCATTAACTCGATCAGTACACATTCGTGGTCTTTTCTGCACCCTATCCGTGAAGATCCGGGGCAGAACAGGTCTTCAGCAACGCATGCCTGTCGTATAAGGCGACGAACGGGATTAGGTGGTCAGGTTCGCTGACGTTGTTGACACAATTCATATCATTGGTTCCCAATTGCGCAGATCGGTGTTGATGCTGTTGTTCACTAGACTGTCTGCTCCGAACTCGACTATTTACAGGCCGCCTCCAGGTGCGGCGTAAAACTAAACTTACTTTTGATCACAGAGTTATCTGGTCCATACGCGATTATTTACGGACAGCCAGTGTATGGTTGGAATATTATTGAGTGCGGCGTTAAACACAAAAAAAACGCCAAAAGAAATCGGGTAAGGCCAAGAGGCAGCTCGACGAATGTGAGCTAACAGATTGTCCAACTATTTACAAGTCTCCGCGTTATCAATCCTGGCATGTTGCCAAATGCGGCGTTCAACAACAGTAGCTTATCACATAATATCACAGAAGTTAACTTGTTGACCCCAACAAGAGGTTTTGCCCACAGCCTTCAGCAGCACAGTTTAATTTCCGGAGGCAGACGACGGAAGGGAGGAGTCGTCTTCATCGTTCATAAGTCTCTATCAACGTACAATGCTGTATCGGATGGTGAGGTGTATAACTACTCGCGGGGCCGATGCTTGGTTCCAGTATAACATCTTCTCTCTGAAATGAACTTATTTTCAGAAAGAAAAGTACCTACATCATACTCATAAAATATAAAAAGGAGCTCAGAGACTTTCTTCATTTTCATGAAGGTGTGATAATCTAGACTTGGCACGTCACATATCCTAGACTTGGATAGGCTGTTTTAGAAACATTTATTCGGGGTCTGTATGACGGTAGTTTGTTACCTCGTTTTACACTTAAAGCCACTTAACTCTTACTGTTTTGATCACGTCCGAGTAGCCAGAGTATATCGGTCAGTTTGACCACAGTTGTGGACAGAACGTGCGTACTGATCGATTTTTGAACGTGTGCGTTAAATGATTATGTGTTGATTTTCCTGAAGCTTTTTGTCGTGCTTCCGGAGAACAATGCAATGACGTCATCTGAATGTTATTGTCAGCAGTTTCATGGGATTATCGCTTGGTGATATTTAGAGAATAAACAACGAGCGGGGAAAAATTAAGGATTATCTGTTCCGAATGAATGAATTGTGTTAATCCAGGGCTTCTGGCCAGCAACCGACATCACTAATCCGAAAGGGACATAATCGGCAAGTCGTAGTTTCGTGTAGGTTATACTGTATATTATCCATCTAGGTGTTAACAGAGCATGAAGGAAACGTGTGAATTTTCAGCATTACAAAGACAATTCATTGCATGAAGGTGGCATATAGTCAGTAAATTACCTTATTATGTAAGCAAATTTCCCCTACTACCTGATTGGTGTAGGGGCGGTCAATAGCCTTGAGTGATGCCGTACGTATGACGTGTTTTACAGTTATTACGTCACAATGCTAAAATATCTGTCACAATAATAGGAGACCTTGCTTGACCCGCGGAAAACTTAGGGTCGCCACACCCTTTGAAGTCTTGGGATGTACTTTAGTCGATATTATTTTGCTAATGCTGGGTGAGTAATAAACAAAATACTAAACTGTGTCCCGTGTAACACCATATTAATGAAACTCGTGAGTGGTATCAATGTCTTATTCGCTTTCGCTCGCCAGATACCAGATGAGTGAGTGGCTTTAGTCTTACGCCGCACTCAGCAATATTCCAGTTATATGGCGGCGGTCTGTAAATAATCGAGTCTGGACCAGACAATCCAGTGACCAACAACATGATCACTGATCTGCGCAAATGGGAACCGATGACATGTGTCAACTAAGTCAGCGAGTCTGACCATCCGATCCTGTTAGTCTTACGACAAGCATAGTCGCCTTTTATGGCAAGCATGGGTTGTTGAAGGCCTATTCTACCCCGGGACCTTCACGGGTCGTTAGATACCAAAACTCATTGATAAATATGGTATTACACGGGTCATAGTTTAGTATTCTCTATTTATGAACCCGTTTGAAAAGTAATATTGACCGAAGACTCACTTTACGTGGGTCCATAAAAACAGGTATTGACCTCATCACCAGTGTATAATTGTATACTATGCCATCAGTGTGTGACGTCATGAACCATGCATGACGTCATGGAGCTTTTCAACAATGACGCACTGTGACGTCATGCGAATCAGAACCGACAACCGCTATTGGCGAGTCATTCCACATTGTGGCCTATAGCAAACGATATTACCTTGGTGATATCCCTAAACATGATAAACATCTTTTGCAGACCAGTGACATCTTACCATTTAACGTTGTGGCCATAACACGACTTTACAATTTTCCCTTTAATAGTGAAGCTTGTTACGCACTGTTGTTAAGACATGGTTTGGTTTGGTTTGGGTTTGTTATCCACTGCAACGTGTTTTTCTGGGAGTATTAAAATGGACTCCGTCCTTGCGTCCGTGCACATTTGTCTTTCCCGGAGCATAACTTTGAAACCGTTCAATATTTCTTGACCAAACATAGCACATAGATGGATCTAGTGGTGCAGTGCCTTTTGGTAGTTTTGGAATACTGAATGAAATTTTTTTGCGTTTTCATAGCAACAAGTTCGATTTTGACCGAATTTGGTGGGTGTGCTCATTTCCGGACCAAAACTTCAAAACCGATCATTATTTCTTCTTAGCACATAAATAGATCTGTGGTGCACTGGTGCCTTTTGGTAGTTTTGGAATGCTGAATAAAATATTTCAGTTGCGTTTCCATGGCTACGATTTGGACTGAAATTGGTGGTAGTACTTTTTCTGGAGCAGACATCACGGACCGTTCAATGTTTCTTCTCCACACTTGGCGCATAGATTGGTCTGTTAGTGTATTGGTGCCTTTTGGTAGTATTGGAATGTTGAATACAATATTTTCAATATTCAGCACTCCGGTTGCCTATAAATAATCAGGTCCGGACCAGACAATCTAATGGTCAACAGCGTGAGCATCGGTGTATGTGCAATCAGGGTACGATGACATATGCCAACCAAGCAAGGATCCATAAGGAAGTCCTGGGTTGTTTTAAAGTAGTGCATATACTGGCTGTCATGTTCTATACATGTTCATAAATATTTATAGCAGTCAGATGTGTACGCAAGTAAACATTTTTTTTTTAAAAAGCAATTACACAGAAGCATCGTCCTCTTAGGTCCAAAAGAACCAAGCAAAAAATAGTCACTAACAATAAATAGCGGAATGGACCCCCGTGCAGAATGCGAATGTATTCTACTTAAAGTACATTAAAACATACACTTTTTAAAAGATTTTTCATTAGTTACTCATGCATGGAATAATTGTATGTTCTTTAACTTCTTGGAGGGAATGGTATCGCATCTGTTAAAGGTAAAAAGTATTTTTCTTGTAGATCCACCTATCCTAGGGAGACGCCATTAAATAAAATGGATTATAGAAAGAATTCCATTCGATTGAGAATAACGTCTGAAATTCACCCGTGAAGTCCATTTCTCCTGTCCCCCGCCCCGCTGAAATAGTGCTAAAAGCGGAGTAAAACTACACTCATTCACATCCTCTAGAATCCATCATACATTCATGAAATCAATTGACATAGATCACAGTCAGACGATATGTTACTGACAACCACATTTATAGATGCATTTGTGCAAAGGATAATCTTCTATTCTCCCCGATTTAATTAACTCGTTAGCAATCCTGCAAAATTGTAGTGTTCTCATTTTCGTGGTACTCTTTTCACCTCGTGGTTATCAAATAAAATTCTACCGAATAATTTGTTATAGAATATTTTGTTACTGGAAACATATCTCTTGGAAATCAGACTGACCAAGGGGCAACTCTCCGTACTACGTAACCTCCCTGTGGGCGATGCACAAGAAGTCGGTTTGATAAATGGCGGGAAATGATGTAAAGCCGGTGTTTAAATGGGCCGAATTGCAACGGTATTTAAGCGCGAAAACAAATACTTCCAAATGATAAATCAGACGTTTACGAAATACAAGCATATGTGTCCCAGTGTAGTGCGAGGTCGTGTATTGGCCTAAAATCTGTCTAAATAACATTCAGAAAGCAGTTTATCGCGGCCGCTGAATATTCTAAGAAGATGCAATGACAAGTGTAGCTTTGCCGAGCCATTTTACAAGAAATACGATTGGATGATCCTCTTCTGCGCGACGAGGTAGGTTCAGTTTAAACCAATCAGAAATGCTGTAAGAAACGTATCATGGAACGCACCCGGAATTCACGTTGTGATATTCCTGCGCCGACCCACATGGGCTGGTTGACCTCCGAAGTCTTCAGCCGAAACTCTTTCACGTTGCATTTCTAGATAAATATATGATAAAAAGACCAGGTTTATGCGGTATACTTTAAGCAACACACGATGGATTTAATTGCCGTACTTGAGAAAACAGTATCGCCAGGTTGGTTGATAAGAATTATCTTCATTATCTCGTTTCACGTGTTTCTCACTTCGGTGAGTTGCAGATTTCGGACATGTTGTCCTATATTGCAGAGCATTTGACACTTTATTTGTTGTTCTTGAGACATAACGATTGTCGTTTCAGACACACAGGAACTAGAATCTGCCCAACAGTTCTTAGAACACGCAGCACAGCAGAATTTAGTAAGTACATAATTTCCCGTAAGGGTAATCCAGAAACCAAGATGGCGGCTGAACATGCTCTGTACTATGCAACTGTCTTTCATAGATGAATGTTATTTATAGGTATGATTTCAAGTTTAAAATCGCAATTTTGTATTTATCGTGTAACCGGGATTTGGTTATAATTTGGAAACTGCTGCATCAACAGATATGTAGGTGCTGATATCATTCTGCATGATGTTAATCTCACTGAAAACGCATTGATAGCTAAACGTGAATAGGAGTCTCCTCAACAAATCTACTTACTTATATGATGTCATGTCCATTCAGACTGTCTATTCAGCCCCGAAGCTCTGAATGTCTGTAGTGTTTCTTGTGAAAATGCAAACTATAGTGAAACAAGCTCAGGTTGTTTATCATTGAAGGTCTGCTAGTAAGAATTTGTTCATCTACAGCTCAACTGTTCATGTAGATGATTCCATCAGTACTGGCTAGCAACCAGTTAACACCGTGTACCAATTATCACCAACACCTGGCTGTTGCACTTGCGCACACAGCTTTACTTGTGCTTAGTATTTCTCATATTGGCGCTTCCAAAAACAACAGGTTACAAGAGTTAAAATTAGTGTGAGTATTTTACGTTGTAGACGTTACAAATGTGAATCCCTCGGAAGACGAGACCCAAACACGTCACGGTATGTCACATGACTATTAGTGTGTTGACATGAAATTTCATAAAGGATGAGAATTGAATGAAAGTCATCCAAGCTGTGTTGTGAATCTATGACTTGACAATTCAGTCCACAAAATGTCCAGATATTAATTTGTCTCAACATACCCATAATGCCAACAGTCAATCACTTAACTTTGAACTGACCCAAATCTCCATCTCGGTTTTATAGACTCGACACAGTACCATGCAGACGATACTGACAAAATATAACAGTCAATTTTCACTTTTATCTTTATGTTTTCCCCCTAGAAAACAAACATTCACAATTAGAGTGAGTTTTGTTCTTTTAAACTTCCTTTTTTTAAACAAATTCCAATTATGAAATTTCTTCAGTATCTCAAGGTTTGAAACACAATAGTTTTATTACCAAGTTTATGTCAAATTAGGTGAATAACATACAAACTTCAGAAATGGCGTTGATTGGTGGTGTTAGTTGTAGGGATTGCACAATATACACAACCACGCTTCTTGTTGATCACGTTTCGGAGAAACACGATCAACTGTAAACAAGTAGAAAACTTCAGTGAATAGCTGATCTATCATCAAAATAATTTCATTTCATTCTGTGAAGAAATAGTGGAGCAAATCGTTAAAAATGGCGATAACTGGTCGCTAGCCAGTAGACTTAAATGGAGTGTTTGACGTTATTGAGTAACATCAATGTCGTGGGGATAAAGGGAGAATATAGATCTTCACTGGACCCCAACATTTACTACGGACAGATCCTGATTCGGCACAGAGTCATCCATTCTACTTAAAAGAGTAAGCTTGAATAGATATGTTGAGCAGTATATTGTATGTGATGATTTTGTCCAGTGATCAAGTTTTTTTAGAAGATATGAGTATGATCTATGTTCATCAGATTTAAGGGGTGACACCAAGAAAGACTGCAAACTGTATGAGCACCTGCTTTTAGACATAGATGCTGGACGTATGTTGCACAGACATTGTACAAGTACTGAAGTTAGGCTTTTGGAAAATACATACATTTCTGAATGATGGTCTTGGTATTGAAACTCATGAAGATCTTGGTTATAATTGGTCTTCAGCAACCAATGCTTGCTTTCAGAGGCGGCTTGCAGGATCAGGTGGTCAGACTTACTGACTTGGTTGACATGTGTTGTCATTTCCCAAATGCATAGATGGATGATCATGATGTTGATCACTTGTCTGTTCCAGACTCAATTTTTTACAAGCAAACATTAATGTTGCATAAAAATTGCTGAGTGTGGCACTAAACAAGCATCAGATATCCAATAAATGCCATGCCTAGTGAGATTTACAGAGAATAATCAGCCCATAAATTAATATCCTTGCTTATTTACACATAAAGCATCCACCACAACCAGTGTTTGTTTTCTTTTGTTTTCCAGTTGACCAAAATTGTATTCCAGAGAACCTGGTAAATGAACTGGCAGTTACCAAACTTTTTCATTAGTTACTGCTCAGAACACAGTTAAATTATTGAGTAATTCCTTCAATATTTTGCTGCCGAGTCATTGATCAGGATGTGTATGCAGTTTATGTAAATTATTAATGGGCCAAGAGGTGAAAATGCCAGGTGGTAATAAGGTGAAATGTTATTGATCTGACTCAATCTTTTGGCTGATATCCCTCACAGGTAGTCTAATGCATCTCCAGGATTTGACAGATTCTGTTTTGAGCTGTGCTGGTATCAAACTGGATGTTTTAGTGTTAGCCCTTCTTGGGTAACTTTTTGTGTGATTTGTTAACTAAAATTGGAATAAACATAAGCCAATTAAATACTTCATGCTGTTTCAAGTGTTTCCATAAGTCTGTCATGAAGCTCAGTTGGAATGCCGTTCTCTGACAGTGTTAAAAAAAATACTTTTAGGTGAAATTTCTTTTTAATGCTGTAAACTTCAGGTATATGTGAATCACCTACCAACAACTCAGTAGTATTTTTTATCGTATATAGTTATATCATGCTTACACATTTGAATCTGAAAAACACAATGCATCCGCACATTATGCAGGAACTGAAGAAAATTGATACAATACAAGAAAGGATACGGATACGTTTTAGTTATGGAAATAGAGATCTGGGTTGTTTTTATGTATCCTTGCTTTTCTTTTGCCAGCCTGAGCTATTGAAGCAGCTCTCTGACGTATTGAAGCATGGCGGCAACAGCCCTGTGGCCAGGATGCAGGCGGGTCTCCAACTCAAGAATGCACTATACTCCAAAGATCCCACCATCAAAGTACAGTACCAGCAGAGGTGGCTCCAGTTTGCACAAGATGTCCGCTCACATGTCAAGCAAAATGTAGGTCCATGTTACCATTCACATGAAGTACTGTGTTCAATCTTCCATTTACTGATTTAAGAAAACCTTAGTATATTTTTAATCATAGGATACAGACTAGTACTACAATGAGTCAGCTCAGTGGTTAATATAATGCATCTCGTGAATATTGGTGATCAAATGCAGTAACAAGTCAGCAACTGATGTATTAAAAAATAAATGAAATAAATACTTTGAGCAATGTTGACAGTGTTAATTTCTCAAAACAATGCCCATTGACCTTACTACTTATAAAAGTGAATGTTTTTCTCGTTTGTCTTGGGTCTATTCTATTTTGCCAAGAGAACATGCAAATTCATTTGTTTAAAACATTGTTTTAAATCTGATTCTTGTGATCACAAATATGAATTTGTCACGAAATGATATGGGTAAGTTCACTGAAAATGCAGGTGAAGCGTACCAGTCCTTGTGAACACGATAGTCATATCCAGTAATTATATTCTACAGAAATTATTGTCTTCTAAACAAACCTTAAATGTGCATGTGCTTTTCAGATCTTGGCGACCTTAGGATCCGAAACAATTCGTCCGAGCTCTGCAGCACAGTGTGTGGCATATGTGGCATGTGCGGAGCTTCCTCAGGGACTATGGCCGGATCTCATTACAAGCCTCACTGCCAATGTTACAAATCCAGCTAGCACTGAAATGATGAAGGAATCCACACTAGAAGCCATTGGCTACGTCTGTCAAGACATAGTAAGCTGCTAGAACAGACTGTTACTTGTCCTTAGTCATTGCTTCTGCTGGAGACCAGTGAAGGTCTAGTGTAGAATAGAGGCCTTCAACAACCCATGCTTGCCATAAAAGGCAACTAATGGGATCGGGTGGTCAGGCTGAACTGACACGTCATCGGTTCCTAATTACTCAGATCAGTGCTCATGCTGTTGATCACGGGATTGTCTGGTCCAGACTTGATTATTTACGCGGTGTCGCCATATAGCTGGAATATTGTATGGTTGTGACGTAAAACTCAACTCGCTCACTTCTACTGGAATTCTGAATTTTCTTATTCTTTTGATTGGTAATGATTAAATCATGTTCAGATTTGTTGATAAATTATTTGTTAAAACATTGACAATAAAAGAATACTAGTATTTGGCTCTTAGTCAGGTCTTCAGTAATACCTATTTTGAATAAGGAAATATCAGATCACTTCTTTATTCCTGTAATCTGCCACTTTTGAGTAAGTGTTGTGTAATTCAACACCAGTCATTTTGAGGCCACTGCTTCATTTCCTGTGGTACTGTAAGGCAATAGTGTAAGATTGTCACAGTTTCCTTTTCTCGTCTTTTGGAGGATCCAGAGATTTTACAAACACAGTCCAACGACATCCTGACGGCCATTGTACATGGCATGAAGAAAGAAGAGCCAAGGTATGTTCATGAATCAGCTTGAGGTGCAGACAGTACAAACCACTTGACGTTTTATCTCTGGTCCCTTTTGGCTATATCAGTCTAACTTTGGTCAGTTTATCTAGACCTAATGCTTGTCAGTTGTTTTGTAAGCTTTGCACAGTTGGTGAGGTAACATGTTATTTAAGTGACTCTTCATGTCGGGGAGATAGGTTTGAGTCCCAGTGTGGGTAAACTGTGTGAAGACATCTCTTAGTGTCCCCAGGCCGGTATTGCTGAAAGCGTCTTAAAGCCATACACTTTAGGATTGATTGGTCAGGGTCGTTGACATGTGATCATATCCCTATCGCGTAGTTAGATGCTTGTAATGTTAATCTGGTCACGACTTGATTATTTACAGATGGGGGCAGTGGGGTAGCCTAGTGGTTAAAGCTCGTTCGCTCGTCACACCGAAGACCCGGGTTTGATTCCCCACATGGGTACAATGTGTGAAGCCCATTTTCTAGGGTTCCCTGCCGTGATATTGCTGGAATATTGCTAAAAGCGGCGTAAAACTAAACTCACTCACTCAATTATTTACAGATCTTTGCCTTATTGCTGGAATAACCGCAGGAATTTTAGCTATGTTCTACAGTAATATTTTTCATTTGTGTTCAGAATTTGAGAAGTTTTCAGCTGTTTCCTGATGATTGTTCTTAAAGGCATCTTGGCTTATATAGTATGTACTTTATTTTGCAGTAACCATGTTCGTCTGGCAGCGACAAATGCCCTTCTTAACTCACTCGAATTTACCAAGTCCAACTTTGATAAGGATGTAAGTATAAGAATTTATTTAAGTTTGTCAGTCAGAAGTTGGGTACACAACTGTTTGTCAGACTTAATGTTGTTGATAGTATTCTGTCTGTCCAGTGATTATATTTTTGAATCATGAGAATATTTCAAAGTTCATTTGATCTGAACATTTCAATAGTGTTTTATGCAATGAGAGGTTGTATTTTGATGACTTGGTAAATATAAATGGGCTTTTCTCGTGGATATATTCACTAGCCTAAAGAAAACAAATTCTATGGATAGTCAACACTTTATGGGAATGAACGTTTCGGTGTAGATACTAACACGGTTAACAAGCTAAATGCTGTACAAGTACAGCTGTTGGTTGATCCAGTTGCTGATATGATCTGCAGCACCATTACCTTGTAACCATGGTAACTGACTCAAAATTGGACTGTTTGCATGCTGTGTGAGCAGGCCTGTGTTGTGCTTGTGTTGTGATCCATATCATGTTTGCTTTTTGGTCATGGCCGAGATAAGAATATTGGTGGGATTGTTAAGTGTGAAATGAAACATTAAGTCACACTCTTAATTTTGGCCCATCAACCACAGCTACTTATGCAGGTCTGCTGGAAACATAAAAATTTGGGGTGTTATCTCATGACTAACACTAGTGGTGTTCCAATGATTGATTATAATAAAATCCAGTGACTGATTACCCTTTTCTGAAATGATAATCAATTGCAAAATTTCATAAGCGATCGTCACTAATAATTCTTATGAAAACAGTGATAAATGCCCAACTCAAGACAACTGGTAGTTACTGATAATTATAACTTCAGTCCGCATTATTCACAGAAATCATAATCATATTATAATTTACATATTGCCTTGAAGCAGATAGTAGTTGACAGAAAATAGTAACGTATATTGGAGGTGGCAATCACAACAATCTGGCATGTGTATTTCACCTCATTCCATGTGTGTACAACTTCCACGTACACTTTTCGTTCAAAGGCAATAGCATTAGTTTCAACAATCTTGATTATTGCCTTGTCATCCATAGTTCAGGACCTAGATTCAAGTTAGACTCACTGAAAACATGTGAAATGTGCTTTTTTCACCTCATTTCATGGGCATTACAACTTCAACTTACCATTTTCATGAGGGTCCCTATGACCTTAGTGTTGATTGTATACACATTTTACATATTTAGAGCAAAATCTCTGTGTAAGATTACACAGTGCAGTGATACATTTCTGTAGGTAAAACAATACTTTTAGATATTGTTTTTTGCTGATCACTGCATCAGGATTCATTATGTTATCTTACTAGGTTTGTTTTAACAGGATCACACAGCTGATTGCTATTTCTGGCTCTGTATATGAGACAAATACATATGGTAATGTTAATCCCTGCATTTAATCGAAGTATAGCAAAGACAAATTCTAACTGAAAAGGTGAATAGTCTTGTCTAGTCTTCACTGTCAAGGTTGCTTTCTCTTTGTACTTGTGCTAAATGATGCGATGGCCAGAAAAATAAATTCATGAAAAGACTACTGTACCTGTACAAAAGCCCTCTGCAGAGTGCTTTTTCCCCCAATATTTGGGTTGAATGGTTGATAACTGATGCAGTTGATGGTAAATAATCAACCATGAAAGAACGTTTGTTTTTGTTTTTTCTTTATTGTACATCATCATGTTCAACCATCTTGTCTTTGAATTGTACTTGCTTACTTCCAGAAGTCTTGAGACAATAACAAATACATGATATTATGTGATGCATTCATTACTCAGAGGTTATTTCTGTAATGTAATGAATTATTAATTAATGATTATTCGATTGGGGCAATCTGATTGTAACCAGTAATCACAAACCACAACCACCACTAACACTGGGATTCTGATAATGCTTTTTTATTTACTGACGTTGCCTTTTTTATTTGTTACCAGACTGAGAGACACTTCATCATGCAAGTTGTCTGTGAAGCTACACAGTCCACGGACACAAGGGTAGGTTGTCAGAAAATCCATCCCAGATCCTCACTTCTACCCCTCGTGTGCCAGGCCCACTGTCCCATGCCCCATGCCCCATGCATCGCTCAATGCAAGGCCAGGGTTGTAACTTTACATAAATGTACATTTGATAGCCTAAGAATTCGTGACATTTTTTTCGTTACTGTCGAAACCAATAGGATTAGTCACTCATCGTTCACATCACAATTTCATAATATACCATCACTTTCATAACCTACTATCACTTTCAAAATATACAATTAATTTCATTACGTACCATCAACTTCATGAGATGACTTCAGACTTCATGAATGTGGTGTAATTTTATCTATATTATGCCTGATGAATGTACATCTGGTTTAGCAACACGATGGACAAAATACTGTTAATGTGACAAAAAGTCTTAATGCTCTCATTCATGGATCATAAAGGTTGTTGTTATTTTTTTCGCGTGCATTCTTTCTAAGATAACAAAGAAATAGCGAAATGTCAAATATGGAATAACTTTTCCCATGGTCAGAATTATAGATATTTTATCCACCCAGAAAGAATACTGAAGACCCATAACAAAGATATGGGAGACGTCATTCACCATGAACATACTCATCCTCATTCCCTTGTTGCTTGTTTATATTCATGATGTCTTAGTCAGTTATTCTGTGGTTACCAGAAAAACAATTATGGCCAAGCAAGATGTTGACAGTTTTTGTTGACAAGAATGACAATAGGGGAGGATATAACCCATTGCCCAGCGTCCCAGTCTTGTGTTTTTTTCTTTCATTCAAGCTGATTTGTATTTCATGCTGTACCAGTGTCCAGTGGACTTTCAATTGTTAATTATGCTTATGTAAATAATCAACAAGAAAATCGGCTAGTATAGTGGAATACTTATCAGGGCAAGTGATTTTACAAGTGCCACTGTACTGGGGTACATCAGCAATTCAAGTGTTATTTCCATCCCTGAACAAAGTGCTGATTGTTTATTTTGATGCATTTCAGGTACGAGTAGCTGCACTCCAGTGTTTGGTGAAAGTCATGTCGCTCTACTACCAGTATATGAAGCACTACATGGGACCTGCTCTGTTCGCTGTATGTAGCATGCATTTCCATGTCAGATAAGGATACAGACCTTTATACATGTTATACCTTACGCGATTAACCGATAGTATGGTGGTCTACAACATTGAAACAGGATCTGTATCCAATTGTTCGCAAATATGTATGAAAAATGTAAATAGTCTATTTGATAATATATGGAAAATATTGCATTGTAATGTGATTTGGTCTGTGACAATGTGCTATTTTAATATAACACCCAGCAACATGTATCATTGGGTCATAGTGTTAGGTTGCCAGGAAACATGTACCATCTCATCATTCACTGTGCCCGGGATTGTGGAACCAGTGTTATCAGGGGTTGCTGGTTGTTGTTGCTTGCAGATAACCATGGAGGCAATGGAGAGTGAGGTAGACGAGATCGCCTTGCAGGGAATTGAGTTCTGGTCCACTGTGTGTGATGAAGAGGTGGACCTAGCCATTGAGCTTTCAGAGGTAACATTACAGAATATATTCCAGCTTTTCTGTGTCAGTCACTTGTGAAGATTTGGGTGGGAGATAATAATCTCCAACCCATACTTGCTCACTTGGTTGACATGTCATTGTATAGTAGGTCCTAGATGATCATGCTGTTGATCACTGGATTGTCTGCTACAGACTTGATTGTTTACAGACTGCCACAATACAGCTGGAATATTGCTCAGTGTGGCCAGTTTTACATATAAGTTGTTCACTGGTCTCGAGGGGGCTGTGGGCTCATGTACCCTTGAGGTTTGTTAATATTCCTCGAGCCCTAGCCCATGGCCCCCATCTTAGCGAACACCTGAATTTTAAGAAGTTTTATATGCTTTCGGCACAGCAACTCGGTCTTTGGCAATTTAATAAAAATAACAAGTGTATCCCCTTGAAAGGCTTATGTACATGTCTCCCCCACACATCATAAATGTGGACAGAAGCTTCTGATACTCGTGAGACTTTTAAATTACGATATATTCAAAGACAAGTGTGAAATTGTTCTGTTTTCAATCATGTCGCCGTGATTTGGTGATGCACCTTTACAGGTTATATAGTAAGGGGGTTGCATAGTAAACCAGGACTTAGTTTATCGATTTTTCGGACCCACGGTGGGCGCCTGTGCTGTCTAGGTGTTTTCTTAAGTTTGGATTTTTCATGTTTAGCAGGTTACTTAACTTATTAGATATATCACCTGAAGCTCTGTTTAAAAATGTTAACCAGTATCTCTCTCTCTCTCTCTCTCACTCTGAAGGCTGCAGAGCAGGGGCGTCCACCAGAACGGACCAGCATGTTCTATGCGAAAGGGGCATTGCAGTACCTGATTCCTGTGCTGCTCATCAGCCTGGCCAAGCAGGTGGGTCGAGTAAGCAAACTTATGTCTTAAGCCTGGGTCTGGTGTCCTCCACTATCACATTAGCCTTGGTCACTACCCTTTCAAACTGTAGCGTAGAACGTTTATTATTGTCTGATAGTGTCTACATTTCAGTCTGCTTCATTTATGTGTCAAATACAGTCACAAGAATTCCTAATGTGAATGTCCGTTCATTGTCTTACAGTTAGTGTTTTGTCAATCTTATAAAAACCTGCACATACAAATTCACAAAAAATTTTATATCAATTATCCCTACTTGATTTGTCAAAAGAATAACAATTAACCCAAGGTGTCTTGGTTCACAAACTTTGTTTTTTGTGTCACAATCCTGTCATCCTTGTGTGCTATTTATATTACCCGAAGACAATGGCACTGTTTTGATAAGAATTGGGCGGTGGGGTAGCCTAGTGGTTAAAGCGTTCGCTCGTCACGCCGAATTCCCGGGTTCGATTCCCCACATGGGTACAATGTGTGAGCCCATTTTGTGGTGTCCCCCGCTGTGATATCGCAGGAATATTGCTAAAAGCGATGTAAAACCAAACTCACTTACTTTGATAAGAATTATGTCCCTTCTCTTTATCAAAAATTGATGTTAAAGAAGTCCCTGCAGTGTACAAGCATCTCTCCAATAGTACTGTAGATGTTATTAGTAATTTTAATCATCTGTTGCATCTTTGCAGTTTACTAACTGTTTCAGTCAAATGTACTCGTTTTCTCTTCTGTGTGCGTTGATTGATCAGTAGAGCTTTGTGTTGAGATTTGATGGATCTTGTACTTTTGGGAATGGAGGAAGTAAGCTAGTGGTTGAAACAATCACTCTTCACACCACTATGGTACTAAAGATATCTTATTCTGATATTCTACATGATTATATCTAAAAGCAACACTTGCTGGAATATATCGAAAAGCAACACAACAATTTTATTCTCTCACACATTCTTTCAGCAGCTTTTTTTTCAGTCATAATCAAATAGGAACCGTGAAGTTCTGATATAAAACATTGGCCTGTATTAACCAATGCTTGGCTTAGGAGGCAACTAACGGACTTGGGTGGTTCAACTCGCCGACTTGATTGATATATGTAATCAGTTCCCAATTGTGCAGATTGATGATCATGCTGTTGATCATTGGATTTAGGCCATACACTATGATTTAAAGGTCACAGACCTATAGCTGGAAACCTTTTTAGGGCAATGTAAAACTGAACTCGCTCCTTGCCCCTGTCTTTTGTATGGACACCTTGGTTGAGGGTAGCTCTGTTCACTTGCTTTGTGTACGAGTGCACAGTAGTGGCACAGACACAGCTTTCTCTTGCTATGGGATTTTTGTACCTCAGAAGTGTTTTTCTTGTTCTCCTTCTGTTCCTTTTTCTCTTTCATTTTAATCTTTCTGATTTATTATGTCATCAACCTTGCAGTTTAATTGTGTAACATAAATGTAAAGAATTATTTGTGTCATAATTTTGTGAGTACTAACTTCAATTGTGTACAAAGTTTCATGTTTTCACTTGATATTACATAAACTACACAGTTGAAAATAACGATGGTTAATTTGTTGACATATAGATATATTAAGTGTCCTAATATCCTATTAAACGTACAGGGCAGCACATCCTTTGTCATCTTTATGTTTCTGCCACAGGTGCTGTGTGCATTAATGATAGTATTCATCAATATACATCAATGTATCAGGCTCAGGAATGTCCAGTGTCCAAGGGGACTGCATCCAAATGGTTTCCCCAGATGTAAAACTGAGATAGTTGTTGGTAACATGTTAATTAAAGTGTGCTTACAGGATGAGGGGGATGACGATGACGAGTGGAACCCGTGCAAGGCTGCTGGTGTATGTCTCATGTTAATGGCATCATGCTGTGAGGATGAGGTGGTGCAGTATGTGTTGCCGTTCGTGCAGGAGATGATAGATAACCCTGACTGGAGGAACAGAGATGCAGCTGTCATGGCCTTTGGTGAGTATCGATAACAGGGAAGCTGAACCAGATGTGACAAAACAGTTTTCTGTCAAGGTTAAACTGGTCAAGAGGCCCATACTGACAAGGTTTTGGGGAAATTTTACTGTAATGGAAATTTCCCATAGCTTATGTATCACATCTTCTAATGTCTTTCCGTATTCCAAGCTGAAAGCATGGATTATTTGCTGTGGTCATGCATTCGAATTCAGGAAGTAAGTGTAGGAGACACCATGACTTATGAAGGTTTACAAATGACTTATGAAGGTTATCCTTGTATCCATTGTTAACGCCTTGTCTTTATCATCACTTGTTAATTAGTTTATGTATATATATTGCCTGTTCTCTCCCAGTATTATTTACACTTTGAAAACGATACAAAGTATTAAAGGAGTTGTCATCCATATACATTTATTCTATCTATAAACATCCCAGAGTTTGGGTGGCAAACAGTTATCTCCCTTGTCCTCATCTTTGTGGACAAGTGCATGTACACAGCTTCAACACTTGTGAATCATCTGTGATGAATCCAATTGCCTTTCTTGGAGTGATACACAATGATCCTACTATTAGTCTTTCTGAGATGATTGAATCAAGTGGTGAATATTGTTTTAAAGTATTGTCTCTCTCTTCTAACTTTGGACCCATGAGGGTCACGGGGTAGAATCAGCCTTCAGCAAACCTTGTTTGCCATAAAAGGCGACTGAGCTTGTCGTAAGAGGCGACTAACAGGATCGGATGGTCAGGCTCACTGATTTGTTTGACACATGTCATTGGTTCCCAGTTGCACAGATTGTTGCTCATGTTGTTGATCACTGGATTGTCTGGTCCAGACTTGATTATTTACAGACCGTCACCATATAGGTGGAATATTGCTGAGTTTGGTGTAAAACTAAACTCACCCACTCACTCTTCTAACTGGTATTGTTGTGGAGACTAAATATTCAATGTATATTTAGTTTTTAACTCAACTTTCGATGGGGATGTATTTTCTTGCATACACTGAATTGACTTGAACATATGTCACAAGTTTTGTTATATGTATGAAAATCTTTTTTGTGTAGATGGTCTAAATACAAGTTTTAAGAAATTGATTTTTTTTCCCATTGGCTTAGTAAGTGCATTTGCTTTTTGATCACTGGAATATTAATGAGTGTTGTGTTAACAGTATAACAGAAAACAACTTTGTGGGTTTTTTCTATGTTTACTTGATTATGCAACTTGGGCTGACATTGGATGCAGATTAGGTGGCTTTCAACCAGGTGTAGATGAATACCTGATAAACAGTACAACATCTTGAATACTCAACAGTCATCTGTGATGAATCGAATTGCCTTTCTTGGAGTGATACACAGTGATCCTGTTATTAGTCTTTCTGAGATGACTGGTGTTTCAGAATGTTGCTAATCTTAATTGATAGTGTTTGGTTAAGATAATAAGTCTTACTGGCCATTTTAGCAGACATTCTCAATATTTATTAATGTTAAAAGGCATGTGTTTATTGGAAACACCGTCAGTGTTAAAGTTTTACTAGTTTTGAAATGAATATAGATATTTTCAACTACTGGAGCAACTTATTAGGTCCACACTTAATTTGAACACTTTTTCATGAGGATTGATTATTTGTTGAGGTGGCTGTAATTTCGCTTCTTGTTAACATCCCTATCAATTATTGTTCAGTGTTTCATTCTCTGGTATATACCTGAAAATCGCCAGTTTGGGACCGGTAAATTGAAAGCCAGCCAGCCACTGCCTGGTAAATATTCATGTATTAAAATAAAAAAGAATATCCTGGATAAGCGAAATGACAGTCTTAGCTGTGCTTTCATGGTCACAAAAATTGCTCTGTTTCGGAAATACGCAGGCCAAAATAAAAGTTAACAATGACAGTTGACCTGGCACGTTGTGATTGGTCATTGTTAGTCGGTCATTTGTAATTTTCAGTTTAATTATTATTACCAGAAATTAGAGCATAAAACGTTATGAACCTGAAAGCGGCAAAGTGTTTCTAACCACATGTCAAAATGTTTTGAATTTGTTAGCAAGTTAGTATACTTACATTAGGATAATAGATTATGTCCGACAAACTTCATGTTTTACGTCGCCGGACTTGGTGTCTGATACATAATTAAGTGTACAGAATGACAGCCTCACTAGGCCTTCAGTATATAAGCCAGAATACTCAATAACTGATATTAACAAGGGGACGCTGGGTTGGAATGAATCTTGAACAATGCAGTGGGGTAGCCAGCTAGTTAGCTGCTGTTGCTTGTAATTATCACAGGTACAGTGTGTGAGGCCCATTTCTGCTGCGCCCTTCCATAATATTGCTAGAAGTTTGTGCACACATTTTTCATTTTGAACTATTTTTATCAGTATTGCTGATTTTTCAGTCCCTGCCTTCATAATGATGTTAATAATAACCCTGTTGTGGTCAGTTGCTTTAGCTAAATCACATGACTGTAAACAGGGTAGATAGCTTCGGGATAGAGGCATGCAGTTTACTCCTCAGTGTCAGTTGGAAATTCAGAGTTGCAATACGAAAGCAACAGAAAACAGTGCAGACACATAATGCAGAATAAACAAAAGTGCTGTGTTGGCATGGTGGGAGTTGTTAATTAGTAGAGACGTTTGCAGTGGTGCAGGGATTTACAGAACGTGAATTCCTGCGTCCTATGCGCATAAAAATTAATGGATGCAACAACGCTTATTAACAAGTCAAAAAGGATGCAAAGTAAATATTTTGAAGAATTAAACAGTAAGTTATTAATGAGTCTGCTACCAGCTTGGTATCGTTTGCAATTAAATTACTTAAGCAGTGTGATGATCATGATTCACAGTTCAAAGGAAGTAAGTGAATTACAACAATATTTGACAATTTACCACATAGTATTAATAATATTTAACTGTCTGTGACCCCCATTTTGTAGTCCAGGACCACTGAAAATTAGGAGCATAACTCCAATGGACCCTCAAATATAGGACTCGAGGTAAATCCCTGAGTAGTGACCAGGATTTAAAAAATCCCATCACCTGATTCCTGTAACAAGTCTGTTTTCGTTTCGGACTATCAAATAATGGTATCTTACTTGTCTGTGGGCAACTTGATATTTTCCACTTATGATTGCAAACTGCAAATAGATTTGGATATCATTTTGTGTCTGCTCAAAATGTAGCTAATATATTTCTCAATAATAATGAAGAATCACAGCAAGTGGAAAATTAGTCACTACCTTAAAGTCACTTGGCAGGTTGACTTCTTTTTTTTTTTTTTTTTTTTTTTTTTTTTTTTTTTAACTTTCTGAGGTAGAATAGGCCTTCATCAACCCATGCTTGCCGTAAAAGGTGACTCTGCTCGTTGTAAGAGGCAAACTAACGGGATCGGGTGGTCAGACTCGCTGACTTGGTTGACACATGTCATCGGTTCCCAATTACGCAGATCAGTGCTCATGTTGTTGATCACTGGATTGTCTGGTCCAGACTCAATTATTTACAGACCGCCGCCATATAGCTGGAATATTGCTGAGTGCGGCGTAAAACTCAACTCGCTCACTTTAAATTGAACCCCTGGGTGACAAAATATATATGGTTCAACCAACCTTTCAGGCTCCATTTTGGAGGGCCCAGATCCTGCCAAATTGAAACAGATAGTGGAACATGCGATGCCCAAGCTGATCTCCCTTCTGAAAGACCCCAGTGTAGTCGTTAGGGACACAGCAGCATGGACAGTTGGACGAGTTTGTGAGATCCTTCCTGATGCTGTCATTAATGAACACCTGCCTACATTGTTGCAAGCTCTGGTGGAGGGCTTGTCTGCTGAACCACGGGTTGCCAGCAATGTCTGTTGGGTAAGGAATGCCACACATTCATCTAACAAAGTTCATGATAATGCATGTATTTAAACAAAAAGCATTTGGTTCAGCTCCCTGAAATGCCTTGGATCCTCAGGGTTTTCATGTCTTGTGTACCATTGTTGTCCACATAAATGTGCATAAGTCCGTCATACCAGGATTAAAAGTTTAGTTTCTTATGGGCTTTTTTTTTCCCTTTTTTTTTTTTTTTTTTTTTTTTTTTTTTTTTTTTTTTCCAATTTGAACTTGCAGATAAAATGTACAATTCCTGTGCTTGTGGGTTTGACCAACGTAGTAAATGTATTGACTTTCTACATAAATCTAAAATACGTTTGGACTTAATCCCATTAACTAAACATTACAGAGACTGAAAGATGTTTTCATTGTCAGTCATCTATGATGAATTCATTTGCCTTTCTTGAAGTGATGGACAATGATCCTATTATTGGTGTTTCTGAGATGATTGTTTTAAGTGGTGAAAATTTCACTCTTACCTCCTGTCGACACCATGAGTATAACAGCATGTCACAATATATTACTCCACTTTTGATCAGGACTTTCTATGATTAATAAAATTTAGTCTTGGTATGTGATTTATATTTGAACAGATGCCAATCTTCCTATCACAAATTTAATGTGTACAATATATTTATACAAATGTATATTTGTACTTGGTGTAAATGGGAGAAAAAACAAAACTTAAATTTGCCAGATGTTATGCAGTCAAAGTAAACTTAGCCTCAGTACTTTTCATTACACTCCACTACTGAGTCTATCAAAACCTTGTGGGAGGTTGCATCAGGTAGCGTTTGAGATTGACCTATCAGAACACAGATTACCAAATTGTGAAAGTGGGCATTCGCACATATCTTTGGAACTTTTTATCTCAAAGGTTCATACCTGAACGATTCCAAATGCTACTTAGTATACGATCGCATCTGGGTGATGCACACAGTGTTTATAACTATGACAACGGTGAGTAAAGAGTTGCTGAAAATAGTGTTTTGGGGAATATTTCATTGCGCGGAAGTATTAGCTAATGGTAACCATGTCAACAGAACTGCAAAGCGTATAGACTTCAGTCTCAAATAACTGTTATATACCAATTTTTGTTTGTGGAGAGATCTGTGTCATGACCTGAATAATTTGTAATTCCCTCCGATCCCCAATTAGTAGCCGTTGTCTGATTGGTTAAACCTATTTAACCATCTAGCTATTGTTTGGACGGTCATCGGTCGCTCAAAGGTTACCTGACGTGACCTTGTACAAGGGTTTGTTAAACTCAGTGGTGGAGTGTAACGAATAACTTTTGAGACCAAGTTTATTTAGACTGAGATGTTATGAAGGCTGACACCAAAAACAGATCAATTCCTGATTGGAACATTCCTATCAGACATAATGGTTACCAACACTGAAAACATTTATTGACCCTTATTATTTTTCACTTGATGCTAATTGTTGCAACAATCAGGTCAGTGTAACTCCGTGATTGATTTTGAGATCTTTACATTGAAATCGATCCCCAGACCCGTTGTGTTAAAACTGAAATTGCCAAGCATGACATGCCAAAAGAAACATGATCCATCAACCAGTAGTAAGTGTTCTAATGTTTGGACTATACTGACTTGACTGTTGTTTTTTTTCTACAGGCCTTTTCCAGTCTTGCTGAAGCTGCTTTTGAAAATGCAGAAACAGCCGATGAGAACGCTGAACCAGAAACCTACTGTCTGTCTGCATCCTTTGAACAAATTGTACAGCAGTTGCTCCAGACAACAGACAGGTATCATTTGTCAGATAGGGAAATGTAACTAACTTTTGGAGTTGTCTCCCTTGAACATCTAAGCATACTATCATGGTTCACAGTCCAGAGATGGCAATCCACATGATTTTACCATATTGGTTATGAAGAAACAACACAAAATGTGTGACTATGATAGCAGTAGAAACATGAATTTGTTTAAAAAATGCATAAAATAATATCAGCAGTGTTCAAGTAGCATACGTACCATACACAATACGTTTCTACTACTAAGTATCAAATTATGTGTAGGGACTTAACACTGATATAGGTGAGCACACTTTCATTAACAAACTTTTAGAATATCTCAATATTTTTTTTATTAAACATGAATATGATTTTTAAGAAAAAAAACAAACAATTCTAGTTTTTGCATCAGTTTTTGGCCTTGATCCTATTTGGGTAAGTTAGGGTAGGCATCTCTGACAGTCATTATGGTGT